>NW_022262111.1:0-50167 GCF_002021735.2 Oncorhynchus kisutch | reverse complement strand
CTAGCCGGCTGCGCTACCACCGTAGCATACTCCTGAGCTACAATACCCGGGCCCACGACCGTCTATCGATGTCACGCAATGAAGAGGAATAAACAGACTCACCCATCGCGACGTCCCCCAAAGGCTAACTCTCTAGCCCTCGCTATCTCCCTGCTTGCTAATTCGGCCTGCTAACTGCTAGCTTGTCCAGCTCGGTCCGCTAACTGTACCTTGTCTAGCCCGGGCTACAAACTGTTAGCTTGTTAGCACAGGCCTGCTAACCGCCTGAATCGCCGCGTCCAAACGCCCACCGGACCCATATTTACTTTCTATCTCTTTTGACTTTTAATTTGTTTATACTTCCGGAAACCTGCCTCACCCAATGTGATACGGAATCGCTATTATTTTTATTTATTTTAGAACACACTCAAGAACCTCCAGAAGCTAACCAGCTAACTAGCTACAAGCTATTTAGTCATTGTTGTTTTTTTTAACCTGGATAAACACTCGCCAGTCCAGCTTCCCTTCCCCATCCACCGCTGCCCCCTGGACACTGATCTCTTGGCTAATAGCTGATGCACGCTGGACTGTCCATAAATCACGGTACTCCATTCTCTGTTTGTTTTATCTGTTGGCCCCGTTGCCTAGTCTACGCCATTTTACCTGCTGTTGTTGTGCTAGCTGATTAGCTGTTGTCTCACCTACTGTTTTAGCTAGCTTTCCCAATTCAACACCTGTGATTACTGTATGCCTCGCTGTATGTCTCTCTCAAATGTCAATATGCCTTGTATACTGTTGTTCAGGTTAGTTATCATTGTTTTAGTTCACAATGGAGCCCCTAGTTCCACTCTTTATACCCTGATAACTCCTTTGTCCCACCTCTCACACATGCGGTGACCTCACCCATTACTACCAGCATGTCCAGAGATACAACCTCTCTCATCATCACCCAGTGCCTGGGCTTACCTCGCTGTACCCGCACCCCACCATACCCCTGTCTGCGCATTATGCCCTGAATATATTCTACCATGCCAGAAACCTGCTCCTCTTATTCTCTGTCCCCAACGCTCTAGGCGACCAGTTTTGATAGCCTTCAGCCGCACCCTCATACTACTCCTTCTCTGTTCCGCGGGTGATGTGGAGGTAAACCCAGGCCCTGCATGTCCCCAGGCACCCTCATTTGTTGACTTCTGTGTTCGGAAAAAAGCCTTGGTTTCATGCATGTCAAATCAGAAAGCCTCCTCCCTAAGTATGGGTCTTACCTCACTGCTTTAGCACACTCGCTAACCCTTGAATGTCCTTGCGTGGTCTGATCCTGGCTCAGGAAGGCCACCAAAAATTCATGAGATTTCCAATACCCAACTATAACATCTTCCGTCAAGATAGAACTGCAAAGGGGGAGGAGTTGCAGTTTACTGCAGAGATGGCCTGCAAAGTAATGTCATACTTTCCAGGTCCATACCCAAACAGTTCGAACTACTAATTTTGAAAATTACTCTCTCCAGAAATAAGTCTCTCACGGTTGCCGCCTGCCTACCGACCCCCCTCAGCTCCCAGCTGTGCCCTGGACACCATTTGTGAATTGATCGCCCCCCATCTAGCTTCAGAGTTTGTTCTGTTAGGTGACCTAAACTGGGATATGCTTAACACCCGCCAGTCCTACAATCTAAGCTAGATGCCCTCAATCTCACACAAATCATCAAGGAACCCACCAGGTACAACCCTAACTCTGTAACAAGGGCACCCTCATAGACGTCATCCTGACCAACTGGCCCTCAAATACACCTCCGCTGTCTTCAACCAGGATCTCAGCGATCACTGCCTCATTGCCTGTATCCGCTACGGAGCCGCAGTCAAACGACCACCCCTCATCACTGTCAAACGCTCCCTAAAACACTTCTGTGAGCAGGCCTTTCTAATCGACCTGGCCCGGGTATCCTGGAAGGACATTGACCTCATCCCGTCAGTGAGGATGCCTGGTCATTCTTTAAAAGTAACTTCCTCACCATTTTAGATAAGCATGCTCCGTTCAAAAAATGCAGAACTAAGAACAGATACAGCCCTTGGTTCACCCCAGACCTGACTGCCCTCGACCAGCACAAAAACATCCTGTGGCGGACTGCAATAGCATCGAATAGTCCCCGTGATATGCAACTGTTTCAGGGAAGTCCGGAACCAATACACGCAGTCAGTCAGGAAAGCTAAGGCCAGCTTCTTCAGGCCAGAAGTTTGCATCCTGTAGCTCCAACTCCAAAAAGTTCTGGGACACTGTGAAGGTCCATGGAGAACAAGGCACCTCCTCCCAGCTGCCCACTGCACTGAGGCTAGTAACACGGTCACCACTGATAAATCCATGATTATCGAAAACTTCAATAAGCATTTCTCAACGGGCTGGCATGCCTTCCGCCTGGCTAACTTCAACCTCGGCCAACAGCTCCGCCCCCCCCGCAGCTCCTCGCCCAAGCCTCTCCAGGTTCTCCTTTACCCAAATCCAGATAGCAGATGTTCTGAAAGAGCTGCAAAACCGGACCCGTAAAATCAGCTGGCCTTTGCAATCTGGCCCTCTATTTCTGAACTATCTGCCCACCATTGTCGCAACCCCCTCATTACCAGGCCGCCTAAACACACGCTGCCTCTCCTCTTACGGTACCTTGAGGATCGCTCAAGGATTGGGAAAGCTGCCGCAGTCATCCCCCTCTTCAAAGGGGGAGACACCCTGGACCCAAACTGTTACAGACCTATATCCATCCTGCCCTGCCTATCTAAGGTCTTCGAAAGCCAAGTCAACAAACAGGTCACTGACCATCTCGAATCCCACCGTACCTTCTCCGCTGTGCAATCTGGTTTCCGAGCCGGTCATGGGTGCACCTCAGCCACACTCAAGGTACTAAACGATATCATAACCGCCATCGATAAAAGACAGTACTGTGCAGCCGTCTTCATCGACCTTGCCAAGGCTTTCGACTCTGTCAATCACCATATTCTTATCGGCAGACTCAGTAGCCTCGGTTTTTCGGATGACTGCCTTGCCTGGTTCACCAATTACTTTGCAGACAGAGTTCAGTGTGTCAAATCGGAGGGCATGCTGTCCGGTCCTCTGGCAGTCTCTATGGGGGTGCCACAGGGTTCAATTCTCGGGCCGACTCTTTTCTCTGTGTATATCAATGATGTTGCTCTTGCTGCGGGCGATTCCCTGATCCACCTCTACGCAGACGACACCATTCTATATACTTTCGGCCCGTCTTTGGACACTGTGCTATCTAACCTCCAAACAAGCTTCAATGCCATACAACACTCCTTCCGTGGCCTCCAACTGCTCTTAAACGCTAGTAAAACCAAATGCATGCTTTTCAACCGGTCGCTGCCTGCACCTGCATGCCCGACTAGCATCACCACCCTGGATGGTTCCGACCTAGAATATGTGGACGTCTATAAGTACCTAGGTGTCTGGCTAGACTGCAAACTCTCCTTCCAGACTCATATCAAACATCTCCAATCGAAAAATCAAATCAAGAGTCGGCTTTCTATTCCGCAACAAAGCCTCCTTCACTCAAGCCGCCAAGCTTACCCTAGTAAAACTGACTATCCTACCGATCCTCGACTTCGCGATGTCATCTACAAAATGGCTTCCAACACTCTACTCAGCAAACTGGATGCAGTCTATCACAGTGCCATCCGTTTTGTCACTAAAGCACCTTATACTACCCACCACTGCGACTTGTATGCTATAGTCGGCTGGCCCTCGCTACATATTCGTCGCCAGACCCACTGGCTCCAGGTCATCTACAAGTCTATGCTAGGTAAAGCTCCGCCTTATCTCAGCTCACTGGTCACGATGGCAACACCCATCCGTAGCACGCGCTCCAGCAGGTGTATCTCACTGATCATCCCTAAAGCCAACACCTCATTTGGCCGCCTTTCGTTCCAGTACTCTGCTGCCTGTGACTGGAACGAATTGCAAAAATCGCTGAAGTTGGAGACTTTTATCTCCCTCACCAACTTCAAACATCAGCTATCTGAGCAGCTAACCGATCGCTGCAGCTGTACATAGTCTATTGGTAAATAGCCCACCCTTTTCACCTACCTCATCCCCGTACTGTTTTATTTATTTACTTTTCTGCTCTTCTGCACACCAATATCTCTACCTGTACATGACCATCTGATCTTTTATCACTCCAGTGTTAATCTGCAAAATTGTAATTATTTGCCTACCTCCTCATGCCTTTTGCACACATTGTATATAGACCCCCCCTTCGTTTTCTACTGTGACAGTAGATCTAGCTAATTGTATAATAGATGAGTAGATCTAGCTTGTTGTATAATACACTAGCTAGCTTTATCTAGCAGGTCGCAGTTATAAATAGAGACAGTAGATCTAGCTGGTCTGTCATAATATAAAGAACAGTAGATCTAAGTGGTCTGTCATAATATAATAGAGACAGTAGATCTAGCTGGTCTGTCATAATATAATAGAGACAGTAGATCTAGCTGGTCTGTCATAATATAATAGAGACAGTAGATCTAGCTGGTCTGTCATAATATAATAGAGACAGTAGATCTAGCTGGTCTGTCATAATATAATAGAGACAGTAGATCTAGCTGGTCTGTCATAATATAATAGAGACAGTAGATCTAGCTGGTCTGTCATAATATAATAGAGACAGTAGATCTAGCTGGTCTGTCATAATATAATAGAGACAGTAGATCTAGCTGGTCTGTCATAATATAATAGAGACAGTAGATCTAGCTGGTCTGTCATAATATAATAGAGACAGTAGATCTAGCTGGTCTGTCATAATATAATAGAGACAGTAGATCTAGCTGGTCTGTCATAATATAATAGAGACAGTAGATCTAGCTGGTCTGTCATAATATAATAGAGACAGTAGATCTAGCTGGTCTGTCATAATATAATAGAGACAGTAGATCTAGCTGGTCTGTCATAATATAATAGAGACAGTAGATCTAGCTGGTCTGTCATAATATAATAGAGACAGTAGATCTAGCTGGTCTGTCATAATATAATAGAGACAGTAGATCTAGCTGGTCTGTCATAATATAATAGAGACAGTAGATCTAGCTGGTCTGTCATAATATAATAGAGACAGTAGATCTAGCTGGTCTGTCATAATATAATAGAGACAGTAGATCTAGCTGGTCTGTCATAATATAATAGAGACAGTAGATCTAGCTGGTCTGTCATAATATAATAGAGACAGTAGATCTAGCTGGTCTGTCATAATATAATAGAGACAGTAGATCTAGCTGGTCTGTCATAATATAATAGAGACAGTAGATCTAGCTGGTCTGTCATAATATAATAGAGACAGTAGATCTAGCTGGTCTGTCATAATATAATAGAGACAGTAGATCTAGCTGGTCTGTCATAATATAATAGAGACAGTAGATCTAGCTGGTCTGTCATAATATAATAGAGACAGTAGATCTAGCTGGTCTGTCATAATATAATAGAGACAGTAGATCTAGCTGGTCTGTCATAATATAATAGAGACAGTAGATCTAGCTGGTCTGTCATAATATAATAGAGACAGTAGATCTAGCTGGTCTGTCATAATATAATAGAGACAGTAGATCTAGCTGGTCTGTCATAATATAATAGAGACAGTAGATCTAGCTGGTCTGTCATAATATAATAGAGACAGTAGATCTAGCTGGTCTGTCATAATATAATAGAGACAGTAGATCTAGCTGGTCTGTCATAATATAATAGAGACAGTAGATCTAGCTGGTCTGTCATAATATAATAGAGACAGTAGATCTAGCTGGTCTGTCATAATATAATAGAGACAGTAGATCTAGCTGGTCTGTCATAATATAATAGAGACAGTAGATCTAGCTGGTCTGTCATAATATAATAGAGACAGTAGATCTAGCTGGTCTGTCATAATATAATAGAGACAGTAGATCTAGCTGGTCTGTCATATATAATAGAGACAGTAGATCTAGCTGGTCTGTCATAATATAATAGAGACAGTAGATCTAGCTGGTCTGTCATAATATAATAGAGACAGTAGATCTAGCTGGTCTGTCATAATATAATAGAGACAGTAGATCTAGCTGGTCTGTCATAATATAATAGAGACAGTAGATCTAGCTGGTCTGTCATAATATAATAGAGACAGTAGATCTAGCTGGTCTGTCATAATATAATAGAGACAGTAGATCTAGCTGGTCTGTCATAATATAATAGAGACAGTAGATCTAGCTGGTCTGTCATAATATAATAGAGACAGTAGATCTAGCTGGTCTGTCATAATATAATAGAGACAGTAGATCTAGCTGGTCTGTCATAATATAATAGAGACAGTAGATCTAGCTGGTCTGTCATAATATAATAGAGACAGTAGATCTAGCTGGTCTGTCATAATATAATAGAGACAGTAGATCTAGCTGGTCTGTCATAATATAATAGAGACAGTAGATCTAGCTGGTCTGTCATAATATAATAGAGACAGTAGATCTAGCTGGTCTGTCATAATATAATAGAGACAGTAGATCTAGCTGGTCTGTCATAATATAATAGAGACAGTAGATCTAGCTGGTCTGTCATAATATAATAGAGACAGTAGATCTAGCTGGTCTGTCATAATATAATAGAGACAGTAGATCTAGCTGGTCTGTCATAATATAATAGAGACAGTAGATCTAGCTGGTCTGTCATAATATAATAGAGACAGTAGATCTAGCTGGTCTGTCATAATATAATAGAGACAGTAGATCTAGCTGGTCTGTCATAATATAATAGAGACAGTAGATCTAGCTGGTCTGTCATAATATAATAGAGACAGTAGATCTAGCTGGTCTGTCATAATATAATAGAGACAGTAGATCTAGCTGGTCTGTCATAATATAATAGAGACAGTAGATCTAGCTGGTCTGTCATAATATAATAGAGACAGTAGATCTAGCTGGTCTGTCATAATATAATAGAGACAGTAGATCTAGCTGGTCTGTCATAATATAATAGAGACAGTAGATCTAGCTGGTCTGTCATAATATAATAGAGACAGTAGATCTAGCTGGTCTGTCATAATATAATAGAGACAGTAGATCTAGCTGGTCTGTCATAATATAATAGAGACAGTAGATCTAGCTGGTCTGTCATAATATAATAGAGACAGTAGATCTAGCTGGTCTGTCATAATATAATAGAGACAGTAGATCTAGCTGGTCTGTCATAATATAATAGAGACAGTAGATCTAGCTGGTCTGTCATAATATAATAGAGACAGTAGATCTAGCTGGTCTGTCATAATATAATAGAGACAGTAGATCTAGCTGGTCTGTCATAATATAATAGAGACAGTAGATCTAGCTGGTCTGTCATAATATAATAGAGACAGTAGATCTAGCTGGTCTGTCATAATATAATAGAGACAGTAGATCTAGCTGGTCTGTCATAATATAATAGAGACAGTAGATCTAGCTGGTCTGTCATAATATAATAGAGACAGTAGATCTAGCTGGTCTGTCATAATATAATAGAGACAGTAGATCTAGCTGGTCTGTCATAATATAATAGAGACAGTAGATCTAGCTGGTCTGTCATAATATAATAGAGACAGTAGATCTAGCTGGTCTGTCATAATATAATAGAGACAGTAGATCTAGCTGGTCTGTCATAATATAATAGAGACAGTAGATCTAGCTGGTCTGTCATAATATAATAGAGACAGTAGATCTAGCTGGTCTGTCATAATATAATAGAGACAGTAGATCTAGCTGGTCTGTCATAATATAATAGAGACAGTAGATCTAGCTGGTCTGTCATAATATAATAGAGACAGTAGATCTAGCTGGTCTGTCATAATATAATAGAGACAGTAGATCTAGCTGGTCTGTCATAATATAATAGAGACAGTAGATCTAGCTGGTCTGTCATAATATAATAGAGACAGTAGATCTAGCTGGTCTGTCATAATATAATAGAGACAGTAGATCTAGCTGGTCTGTCATAATATAATAGAGACAGTAGATCTAGCTGGTCTGTCATAATATAATAGAGACAGTAGATCTAGCTGGTCTGTCATAATATAATAGAGACAGTAGATCTAGCTGGTCTGTCATAATATAATAGAGACAGTAGATCTAGCTGGTCTGTCATAATATAATAGAGACAGTAGATCTAGCTGGTCTGTCATAATATAATAGAGACAGTAGATCTAGCTGGTCTGTCATAATATAATAGAGACAGTAGATCTAGCTGGTCTGTCATAATATAATAGAGACAGTAGATCTAGCTGGTCTGTCATAATATAATAGAGACAGTAGATCTAGCTGGTCTGTCATAATATAATAGAGACAGTAGATCTAGCTGGTCTGTCATAATATAATAGAGACAGTAGATCTAGCTGGTCTGTCATAATATAATAGAGACAGTAGATCTAGCTGGTCTGTCATAATATAATAGAGACAGTAGATCTAGCTGGTCTGTCATAATATAATAGAGACAGTAGATCTAGCTGGTCTGTCATAATATAATAGAGACAGTAGATCTAGCTGGTCTGTCATAATATAATAGAGACAGTAGATCTAGCTGGTCTGTCATAATATAATAGAGACAGTAGATCTAGCTGGTCTGTCATAATATAATAGAGACAGTAGATCTAGCTGGTCTGTCATAATATAATAGAGACAGTAGATCTAGCTGGTCTGTCATAATATAATAGAGACAGTAGATCTAGCTGGTCTGTCATAATATAATAGAGACAGTAGATCTAGCTGGTCTGTCATAATATAATAGAGACAGTAGATCTAGCTGGTCTGTCATAATATAATAGAGACAGTAGATCTAGCTGGTCTGTCATAATATAATAGAGACAGTAGATCTAGCTGGTCTGTCATAATATAATAGAGACAGTAGATCTAGCTGGTCTGTCATAATATAATAGAGACAGTAGATCTAGCTGGTCTGTCATAATATAATAGAGACAGTAGATCTAGCTGGTCTGTCATAATATAATAGAGACAGTAGATCTAGCTGGTCTGTCATAATATAATAGAGACAGTAGATCTAGCTGGTCTGTCATAATATAATAGAGACAGTAGATCTAGCTGGTCTGTCATAATATAATAGAGACAGTAGATCTAGCTGGTCTGTCATAATATAATAGAGACAGTAGATCTAGCTGGTCTGTCATAATATAATAGAGACAGTAGATCTAGCTGGTCTGTCATAATATAATAGAGACAGTAGATCTAGCTGGTCTGTCATAATATAATAGAGACAGTAGATCTAGCTGGTCTGTCATAATATAATAGAGACAGTAGATCTAGCTGGTCTGTCATAATATAATAGAGACAGTAGATCTAGCTGGTCTGTCATAATATAATAGAGACAGTAGATCTAGCTGGTCTGTCATAATATAATAGAGACAGTAGATCTAGCTGGTCTGTCATAATATAATAGAGACAGTAGATCTAGCTGGTCTGTCATAATATAATAGAGACAGTAGATCTAGCTGGTCTGTCATAATATAATAGAGACAGTAGATCTAGCTGGTCTGTCATAATATAATAGAGACAGTAGATCTAGCTGGTCTGTCATAATATAATAGAGACAGTAGATCTAGCTGGTCTGTCATAATATAATAGAGACAGTAGATCTAGCTGGTCTGTCATAATATAATAGAGACAGTAGATCTAGCTGGTCTGTCATAATATAATAGAGACAGTAGATCTAGCTGGTCTGTCATAATATAATAGAGACAGTAGATCTAGCTGGTCTGTCATAATATAATAGAGACAGTAGATCTAGCTGGTCTGTCATAATATAATAGAGACAGTAGATCTAGCTGGTCTGTCATAATATAATAGAGACAGTAGATCTAGCTGGTCTGTCATAATATAATAGAGACAGTAGATCTAGCTGGTCTGTCATAATATAATAGAGACAGTAGATCTAGCTGGTCTGTCATAATATAATAGAGACAGTAGATCTAGCTGGTCTGTCATAATATAATAGAGACAGTAGATCTAGCTGGTCTGTCATAATATAATAGAGACAGTAGATCTAGCTGGTCTGTCATAATATAATAGAGACAGTAGATCTAGCTGGTCTGTCATAATATAATAGAGACAGTAGATCTAGCTGGTCTGTCATAATATAATAGAGACAGTAGATCTAGCTGGTCTGTCATAATATAATAGAGACAGTAGATCTAGCTGGTCTGTCATAATATAATAGAGACAGTAGATCTAGCTGGTCTGTCATAATATAATAGAGACAGTAGATCTAGCTGGTCTGTCATAATATAATAGAGACAGTAGATCTAGCTGGTCTGTCATAATATAATAGAGACAGTAGATCTAGCTGGTCTGTCATAATATAATAGAGACAGTAGATCTAGCTGGTCTGTCATAATATAATAGAGACAGTAGATCTAGCTGGTCTGTCATAATATAATAGAGACAGTAGATCTAGCTGGTCTGTCATAATATAATAGAGACAGTAGATCTAGCTGGTCTGTCATAATATAATAGAGACAGTAGATCTAGCTGGTCTGTCATAATATAATAGAGACAGTAGATCTAGCTGGTCTGTCATAATATAATAGAGACAGTAGATCTAGCTGGTCTGTCATAATATAATAGAGACAGTAGATCTAGCTGGTCTGTCATAATATAATAGAGACAGTAGATCTAGCTGGTCTGTCATAATATAATAGAGACAGTAGATCTAGCTGGTCTGTCATAATATAATAGAGACAGTAGATCTAGCTGGTCTGTCATAATATAATAGAGACAGTAGATCTAGCTGGTCTGTCATAATATAATAGAGACAGTAGATCTAGCTGGTCTGTCATAATATAATAGAGACAGTAGATCTAGCTGGTCTGTCATAATATAATAGAGACAGTAGATCTAGCTGGTCTGTCATAATATAATAGAGACAGTAGATCTAGCTGGTCTGTCATAATATAATAGAGACAGTAGATCTAGCTGGTCTGTCATAATATAATAGAGACAGTAGATCTAGCTGGTCTGTCATAATATAATAGAGACAGTAGATCTAGCTGGTCTGTCATAATATAATAGAGACAGTAGATCTAGCTGGTCTGTCATAATATAATAGAGACAGTAGATCTAGCTGGTCTGTCATAATATAATAGAGACAGTAGATCTAGCTGGTCTGTCATAATATAATAGAGACAGTAGATCTAGCTGGTCTGTCATAATATAATAGAGACAGTAGATCTAGCTGGTCTGTCATAATATAATAGAGACAGTAGATCTAGCTGGTCTGTCATAATATAATAGAGACAGTAGATCTAGCTGGTCTGTCATAATATAATAGAGACAGTAGATCTAGCTGGTCTGTCATAATATAATAGAGACAGTAGATCTAGCTGGTCTGTCATAATATAATAGAGACAGTAGATCTAGCTGGTCTGTCATAATATAATAGAGACAGTAGATCTAGCTGGTCTGTCATAATATAATAGAGACAGTAGATCTAGCTGGTCTGTCATAATATAATAGAGACAGTAGATCTAGCTGGTCTGTCATAATATAATAGAGACAGTAGATCTAGCTGGTCTGTCATAATATAATAGAGACAGTAGATCTAGCTGGTCTGTCATAATATAATAGAGACAGTAGATCTAGCTGGTCTGTCATAATATAATAGAGACAGTAGATCTAGCTGGTCTGTCATAATATAATAGAGACAGTAGATCTAGCTGGTCTGTCATAATATAATAGAGACAGTAGATCTAGCTGGTCTGTCATAATATAATAGAGACAGTAGATCTAGCTGGTCTGTCATAATATAATAGAGACAGTAGATCTAGCTGGTCTGTCATAATATAATAGAGACAGTAGATCTAGCTGGTCTGTCATAATATAATAGAGACAGTAGATCTAGCTGGTCTGTCATAATATAATAGAGACAGTAGATCTAGCTGGTCTGTCATAATATAATAGAGACAGTAGATCTAGCTGGTCTGTCATAATATAATAGAGACAGTAGATCTAGCTGGTCTGTCATAATATAATAGAGACAGTAGATCTAGCTGGTCTGTCATAATATAATAGAGACAGTAGATCTAGCTGGTCTGTCATAATATAATAGAGACAGTAGATCTAGCTGGTCTGTCATAATATAATAGAGACAGTAGATCTAGCTGGTCTGTCATAATATAATAGAGACAGTAGATCTAGCTGGTCTGTCATAATATAATAGAGACAGTAGATCTAGCTGGTCTGTCATAATATAATAGAGACAGTAGATCTAGCTGGTCTGTCATAATATAATAGAGACAGTAGATCTAGCTGGTCTGTCATAATATAATAGAGACAGTAGATCTAGCTGGTCTGTCATAATATAATAGAGACAGTAGATCTAGCTGGTCTGTCATAATATAATAGAGACAGTAGATCTAGCTGGTCTGTCATAATATAATAGAGACAGTAGATCTAGCTGGTCTGTCATAATATAATAGAGACAGTAGATCTAGCTGGTCTGTCATAATATAATAGAGACAGTAGATCTAGCTGGTCTGTCATAATATAATAGAGACAGTAGATCTAGCTGGTCTGTCATAATATAATAGAGACAGTAGATCTAGCTGGTCTGTCATAATATAATAGAGACAGTAGATCTAGCTGGTCTGTCATAATATAATAGAGACAGTAGATCTAGCTGGTCTGTCATAATATAATAGAGACATTAGATCTAGCTGGTCTGTCATAATATAATAGAGACAGTAGATCTAGCTGGTCTGTCATAATATAATAGAGACAGTAGATCTAGCTGGTCTGTCATAATATAATAGAGACAGTAGATCTAGCTGGTCTGTCATAATATAATAGAGACAGTAGATCTAGCTGGTCTGTCATAATATAATAGAGACAGTAGATCTAGCTGGTCTGTCATAATATAATAGAGACAGTAGATCTAGCTGGTCTGTCATAATATAATAGAGACAGTAGATCTAGCTGGTCTGTCATAATATAATAGAGACAGTAGATCTAGCTGGTCTGTCATAATATAATAGAGACAGTAGATCTAGCTGGTCTGTCATAATATAATAGAGACAGTAGATCTAGCTGGTCTGTCATAATATAATAGAGACAGTAGATCTAGCTGGTCTGTCATAATATAATAGAGACAGTAGATCTAGCTGGTCTGTCATAATATAATAGAGACAGTAGATCTAGCTGGTCTGTCATAATATAATAGAGACAGTAGATCTAGCTGGTCTGTCATAATATAATAGAGACAGTAGATCTAGCTGGTCTGTCATAATATAATAGAGACAGTAGATCTAGCTGGTCTGTCATAATATAATAGAGACAGTAGATCTAGCTGGTCTGTCATAATATAATAGAGACAGTAGATCTAGCTGGTCTGTCATAATATAATAGAGACAGTAGATCTAGCTGGTCTGTCATAATATAATAGAGACAGTAGATCTAGCTGGTCTGTCATAATATAATAGAGACAGTAGATCTAGCTGGTCTGTCATAATATAATAGAGACAGTAGATCTAGCTGGTCTGTCATAATATAATAGAGACAGTAGATCTAGCTGGTCTGTCATAATATAATAGAGACAGTAGATCTAGCTGGTCTGTCATAATATAATAGAGACAGTAGATCTAGCTGGTCTGTCATAATATAATAGAGACAGTAGATCTAGCTGGTCTGTCATAATATAATAGAGACAGTAGATCTAGCTGGTCTGTCATAATATAATAGAGACAGTAGATCTAGCTGGTCTGTCATAATATAATAGAGACAGTAGATCTAGCTGGTCTGTCATAATATAATAGAGACAGTAGATCTAGCTGGTCTGTCATAATATAATAGAGACAGTAGATCTAGCTGGTCTGTCATAATATAATAGAGACAGTAGATCTAGCTGGTCTGTCATAATATAATAGAGACAGTAGATCTAGCTGGTCTGTCATAATATAATAGAGACAGTAGATCTAGCTGGTCTGTCATAATATAATAGAGACAGTAGATCTAGCTGGTCTGTCATAATATAATAGAGACAGTAGATCTAGCTGGTCTGTCATAATATAATAGAGACAGTAGATCTAGCTGGTCTGTCATAATATAATAGAGACAGTAGATCTAGCTGGTCTGTCATAATATAATAGAGACAGTAGATCTAGCTGGTCTGTCATAATATAATAGAGACAGTAGATCTAGCTGGTCTGTCATAATATAATAGAGACAGTAGATCTAGCTGGTCTGTCATAATATAATAGAGACAGTAGATCTAGCTGGTCTGTCATAATATAATAGAGACAGTAGATCTAGCTGGTCTGTCATAATATAATAGAGACAGTAGATCTAGCTGGTCTGTCATAATATAATAGAGACAGTAGATCTAGCTGGTCTGTCATAATATAATAGAGACAGTAGATCTAGCTGGTCTGTCATAATATAATAGAGACAGTAGATCTAGCTGGTCTGTCATAATATAATAGAGACAGTAGATCTAGCTGGTCTGTCATAATATAATAGAGACAGTAGATCTAGCTGGTCTGTCATAATATAATAGAGACAGTAGATCTAGCTGGTCTGTCATAATATAATAGAGACAGTAGATCTAGCTGGTCTGTCATAATATAATAGAGACAGTAGATCTAGCTGGTCTGTCATAATATAATAGAGACAGTAGATCTAGCTGGTCTGTCATAATATAATAGAGACAGTAGATCTAGCTGGTCTGTCATAATATAATAGAGACAGTAGATCTAGCTGGTCTGTCATAATATAATAGAGACAGTAGATCTAGCTGGTCTGTCATAATATAATAGAGACAGTAGATCTAGCTGGTCTGTCATAATATAATAGAGACAGTAGATCTAGCTGGTCTGTCATAATATAATAGAGACAGTAGATCTAGCTGGTCTGTCATAATATAATAGAGACAGTAGATCTAGCTGGTCTGTCATAATATAATAGAGACAGTAGATCTAGCTGGTCTGTCATAATATAATAGAGACAGTAGATCTAGCTGGTCTGTCATAATATAATAGAGACAGTAGATCTAGCTGGTCTGTCATAATATAATAGAGACAGTAGATCTAGCTGGTCTGTCATAATATAATAGAGACAGTAGATCTAGCTGGTCTGTCATAATATAATAGAGACAGTAGATCTAGCTGGTCTGTCATAATATAATAGAGACAGTAGATCTAGCTGGTCTGTCATAATATAATAGAGACAGTAGATCTAGCTGGTCTGTCATAATATAATAGAGACAGTAGATCTAGCTGGTCTGTCATAATATAATAGAGACAGTAGATCTAGCTGGTCTGTCATAATATAATAGAGACAGTAGATCTAGCTGGTCTGTCATAATATAATAGAGACAGTAGATCTAGCTGGTCTGTCATAATATAATAGAGACAGTAGATCTAGCTGGTCTGTCATAATATAATAGAGACAGTAGATCTAGCTGGTCTGTCATAATATAATAGAGACAGTAGATCTAGCTGGTCTGTCATAATATAATAGAGACAGTAGATCTAGCTGGTCTGTCATAATATAATAGAGACAGTAGATCTAGCTGGTCTGTCATAATATAATAGAGACAGTAGATCTAGCTGGTCTGTCATAATATAATAGAGACAGTAGATCTAGCTGGTCTGTCATAATATAATAGAGACAGTAGATCTAGCTGGTCTGTCATAATATAATAGAGACAGTAGATCTAGCTGGTCTGTCATAATATAATAGAGACAGTAGATCTAGCTGGTCTGTCATAATATAATAGAGACAGTAGATCTAGCTGGTCTGTCATAATATAATAGAGACAGTAGATCTAGCTGGTCTGTCATAATATAATAGAGACAGTAGATCTAGCTGGTCTGTCATAATATAATAGAGACAGTAGATCTAGCTGGTCTGTCATAATATAATAGAGACAGTAGATCTAGCTGGTCTGTCATAATATAATAGAGACAGTAGATCTAGCTGGTCTGTCATAATATAATAGAGACAGTAGATCTAGCTGGTCTGTCATAATATAATAGAGACAGTAGATCTAGCTGGTCTGTCATAATATAATAGAGACAGTAGATCTAGCTGGTCTGTCATAATATAATAGAGACAGTAGATCTAGCTGGTCTGTCATAATATAATAGAGACAGTAGATCTAGCTGGTCTGTCATAATATAATAGAGACAGTAGATCTAGCTGGTCTGTCATAATATAATAGAGACAGTAGATCTAGCTGGTCTGTCATAATATAATAGAGACAGTAGATCTAGCTGGTCTGTCATAATATAATAGAGACAGTAGATCTAGCTGGTCTGTCATAATATAATAGAGACAGTAGATCTAGCTGGTCTGTCATAATATAATAGAGACAGTAGATCTAGCTGGTCTGTCATAATATAATAGAGACAGTAGATCTAGCTGGTCTGTCATAATATAATAGAGACAGTAGATCTAGCTGGTCTGTCATAATATAATAGAGACAGTAGATCTAGCTGGTCTGTCATAATATAATAGAGACAGTAGATCTAGCTGGTCTGTCATAATATAATAGAGACAGTAGATCTAGCTGGTCTGTCATAATATAATAGAGACAGTAGATCTAGCTGGTCTGTCATAATATAATAGAGACAGTAGATCTAGCTGGTCTGTCATAATATAATAGAGACAGTAGATCTAGCTGGTCTGTCATAATATAATAGAGACAGTAGATCTAGCTGGTCTGTCATAATATAATAGAGACAGTAGATCTAGCTGGTCTGTCATAATATAATAGAGACAGTAGATCTAGCTGGTCTGTCATAATATAATAGAGACAGTAGATCTAGCTGGTCTGTCATAATATAATAGAGACAGTAGATCTAGCTGGTCTGTCATAATATAATAGAGACAGTAGATCTAGCTGGTCTGTCATAATATAATAGAGACAGTAGATCTAGCTGGTCTGTCATAATATAATAGAGACAGTAGATCTAGCTGGTCTGTCATAATATAATAGAGACAGTAGATCTAGCTGGTCTGTCATAATATAATAGAGACAGTAGATCTAGCTGGTCTGTCATAATATAATAGAGACAGTAGATCTAGCTGGTCTGTCATAATATAATAGAGACAGTAGATCTAGCTGGTCTGTCATAATATAATAGAGACAGTAGATCTAGCTGGTCTGTCATAATATAATAGAGACAGTAGATCTAGCTGGTCTGTCATAATATAATAGAGACAGTAGATCTAGCTGGTCTGTCATAATATAATAGAGACAGTAGATCTAGCTGGTCTGTCATAATATAATAGAGACAGTAGATCTAGCTGGTCTGTCATAATATAATAGAGACAGTAGATCTAGCTGGTCTGTCATAATATAATAGAGACAGTAGATCTAGCTGGTCTGTCATAATATAATAGAGACAGTAGATCTAGCTGGTCTGTCATAATATAATAGAGACAGTAGATCTAGCTGGTCTGTCATAATATAATAGAGACAGTAGATCTAGCTGGTCTGTCATAATATAATAGAGACAGTAGATCTAGCTGGTCTGTCATAATATAATAGAGACAGTAGATCTAGCTGGTCTGTCATAATATAATAGAGACAGTAGATCTAGCTGGTCTGTCATAATATAATAGAGACAGTAGATCTAGCTGGTCTGTCATAATATAATAGAGACAGTAGATCTAGCTGGTCTGTCATAATATAATAGAGACAGTAGATCTAGCTGGTCTGTCATAATATAATAGAGACAGTAGATCTAGCTGGTCTGTCATAATATAATAGAGACAGTAGATCTAGCTGGTCTGTCATAATATAATAGAGACAGTAGATCTAGCTGGTCTGTCATAATATAATAGAGACAGTAGATCTAGCTGGTCTGTCATAATATAATAGAGACAGTAGATCTAGCTGGTCTGTCATAATATAATAGAGACAGTAGATCTAGCTGGTCTGTCATAATATAATAGAGACAGTAGATCTAGCTGGTCTGTCATAATATAATAGAGACAGTAGATCTAGCTGGTCTGTCATAATATAATAGAGACAGTAGATCTAGCTGGTCTGTCATAATATAATAGAGACAGTAGATCTAGCTGGTCTGTCATAATATAATAGAGACAGTAGATCTAGCTGGTCTGTCATAATATAATAGAGACAGTAGATCTAGCTGGTCTGTCATAATATAATAGAGACAGTAGATCTAGCTGGTCTGTCATAATATAATAGAGACAGTAGATCTAGCTGGTCTGTCATAATATAATAGAGACAGTAGATCTAGCTGGTCTGTCATAATATAATAGAGACAGTAGATCTAGCTGGTCTGTCATAATATAATAGAGACAGTAGATCTAGCTGGTCTGTCATAATATAATAGAGACAGTAGATCTAGCTGGTCTGTCATAATATAATAGAGACAGTAGATCTAGCTGGTCTGTCATAATATAATAGAGACAGTAGATCTAGCTGGTCTGTCATAATATAATAGAGACAGTAGATCTAGCTGGTCTGTCATAATATAATAGAGACAGTAGATCTAGCTGGTCTGTCATAATATAATAGAGACAGTAGATCTAGCTGGTCTGTCATAATATAATAGAGACAGTAGATCTAGCTGGTCTGTCATAATATAATAGAGACAGTAGATCTAGCTGGTCTGTCATAATATAATAGAGACAGTAGATCTAGCTGGTCTGTCATAATATAATAGAGACAGTAGATCTAGCTGGTCTGTCATAATATAATAGAGACAGTAGATCTAGCTGGTCTGTCATAATATAATAGAGACAGTAGATCTAGCTGGTCTGTCATAATATAATAGAGACAGTAGATCTAGCTGGTCTGTCATAATATAATAGAGACAGTAGATCTAGCTGGTCTGTCATAATATAATAGAGACAGTAGATCTAGCTGGTCTGTCATAATATAATAGAGACAGTAGATCTAGCTGGTCTGTCATAATATAATAGAGACAGTAGATCTAGCTGGTCTGTCATAATATAATAGAGACAGTAGATCTAGCTGGTCTGTCATAATATAATAGAGACAGTAGATCTAGCTGGTCTGTCATAATATAATAGAGACAGTAGATCTAGCTGGTCTGTCATAATATAATAGAGACAGTAGATCTAGCTGGTCTGTCATAATATAATAGAGACAGTAGATCTAGCTGGTCTGTCATAATATAATAGAGACAGTAGATCTAGCTGGTCTGTCATAATATAATAGAGACAGTAGATCTAGCTGGTCTGTCATAATATAATAGAGACAGTAGATCTAGCTGGTCTGTCATAATATAATAGAGACAGTAGATCTAGCTGGTCTGTCATAATATAATAGAGACAGTAGATCTAGCTGGTCTGTCATAATATAATAGAGACAGTAGATCTAGCTGGTCTGTCATAATATAATAGAGACAGTAGATCTAGCTGGTCTGTCATAATATAATAGAGACAGTAGATCTAGCTGGTCTGTCATAATATAATAGAGACAGTAGATCTAGCTGGTCTGTCATAATATAATAGAGACAGTAGATCTAGCTGGTCTGTCATAATATAATAGAGACAGTAGATCTAGCTGGTCTGTCATAATATAATAGAGACAGTAGATCTAGCTGGTCTGTCATAATATAATAGAGACAGTAGATCTAGCTGGTCTGTCATAATATAATAGAGACAGTAGATCTAGCTGGTCTGTCATAATATAATAGAGACAGTAGATCTAGCTGGTCTGTCATAATATAATAGAGACAGTAGATCTAGCTGGTCTGTCATAATATAATAGAGACAGTAGATCTAGCTGGTCTGTCATAATATAATAGAGACAGTAGATCTAGCTGGTCTGTCATAATATAATAGAGACAGTAGATCTAGCTGGTCTGTCATAATATAATAGAGACAGTAGATCTAGCTGGTCTGTCATAATATAATAGAGACAGTAGATCTAGCTGGTCTGTCATAATATAATAGAGACAGTAGATCTAGCTGGTCTGTCATAATATAATAGAGACAGTAGATCTAGCTGGTCTGTCATAATATAATAGAGACAGTAGATCTAGCTGGTCTGTCATAATATAATAGAGACAGTAGATCTAGCTGGTCTGTCATAATATAATAGAGACAGTAGATCTAGCTGGTCTGTCATAATATAATAGAGACAGTAGATCTAGCTGGTCTGTCATAATATAATAGAGACAGTAGATCTAGCTGGTCTGTCATAATATAATAGAGACAGTAGATCTAGCTGGTCTGTCATAATATAATAGAGACAGTAGATCTAGCTGGTCTGTCATAATATAATAGAGACAGTAGATCTAGCTGGTCTGTCATAATATAATAGAGACAGTAGATCTAGCTGGTCTGTCATAATATAATAGAGACAGTAGATCTAGCTGGTCTGTCATAATATAATAGAGACAGTAGATCTAGCTGGTCTGTCATAATATAATAGAGACAGTAGATCTAGCTGGTCTGTCATAATATAATAGAGACAGTAGATCTAGCTGGTCTGTCATAATATAATAGAGACAGTAGATCTAGCTGGTCTGTCATAATATAATAGAGACAGTAGATCTAGCTGGTCTGTCATAATATAATAGAGACAGTAGATCTAGCTGGTCTGTCATAATATAATAGAGACAGTAGATCTAGCTGGTCTGTCATAATATAATAGAGACAGTAGATCTAGCTGGTCTGTCATAATATAATAGAGACAGTAGATCTAGCTGGTCTGTCATAATATAATAGAGACAGTAGATCTAGCTGGTCTGTCATAATATAATAGAGACAGTAGATCTAGCTGGTCTGTCATAATATAATAGAGACAGTAGATCTAGCTGGTCTGTCATAATATAATAGAGACAGTAGATCTAGCTGGTCTGTCATAATATAATAGAGACAGTAGATCTAGCTGGTCTGTCATAATATAATAGAGACAGTAGATCTAGCTGGTCTGTCATAATATAATAGAGACAGTAGATCTAGCTGGTCTGTCATAATATAATAGAGACAGTAGATCTAGCTGGTCTGTCATAATATAATAGAGACAGTAGATCTAGCTGGTCTGTCATAATATAATAGAGACAGTAGATCTAGCTGGTCTGTCATAATATAATAGAGACAGTAGATCTAGCTGGTCTGTCATAATATAATAGAGACAGTAGATCTAGCTGGTCTGTCATAATATAATAGAGACAGTAGATCTAGCTGGTCTGTCATAATATAATAGAGACAGTAGATCTAGCTGGTCTGTCATAATATAATAGAGACAGTAGATCTAGCTGGTCTGTCATAATATAATAGAGACAGTAGATCTAGCTGGTCTGTCATAATATAATAGAGACAGTAGATCTAGCTGGTCTGTCATAATATAATAGAGACAGTAGATCTAGCTGGTCTGTCATAATATAATAGAGACAGTAGATCTAGCTGGTCTGTCATAATATAATAGAGACAGTAGATCTAGCTGGTCTGTCATAATATAATAGAGACAGTAGATCTAGCTGGTCTGTCATAATATAATAGAGACAGTAGATCTAGCTGGTCTGTCATAATATAATAGAGACAGTAGATCTAGCTGGTCTGTCATAATATAATAGAGACAGTAGATCTAGCTGGTCTGTCATAATATAATAGAGACAGTAGATCTAGCTGGTCTGTCATAATATAATAGAGACAGTAGATCTAGCTGGTCTGTCATAATATAATAGAGACAGTAGATCTAGCTGGTCTGTCATAATATAATAGAGACAGTAGATCTAGCTGGTCTGTCATAATATAATAGAGACAGTAGATCTAGCTGGTCTGTCATAATATAATAGAGACAGTAGATCTAGCTGGTCTGTCATAATATAATAGAGACAGTAGATCTAGCTGGTCTGTCATAATATAATAGAGACAGTAGATCTAGCTGGTCTGTCATAATATAATAGAGACAGTAGATCTAGCTGGTCTGTCATAATATAATAGAGACAGTAGATCTAGCTGGTCTGTCATAATATAATAGAGACAGTAGATCTAGCTGGTCTGTCATAATATAATAGAGACAGTAGATCTAGCTGGTCTGTCATAATATAATAGAGACAGTAGATCTAGCTGGTCTGTCATAATATAATAGAGACAGTAGATCTAGCTGGTCTGTCATAATATAATAGAGACAGTAGATCTAGCTGGTCTGTCATAATATAATAGAGACAGTAGATCTAGCTGGTCTGTCATAATATAATAGAGACAGTAGATCTAGCTGGTCTGTCATAATATAATAGAGACAGTAGATCTAGCTGGTCTGTCATAATATAATAGAGACAGTAGATCTAGCTGGTCTGTCATAATATAATAGAGACAGTAGATCTAGCTGGTCTGTCATAATATAATAGAGACAGTAGATCTAGCTGGTCTGTCATAATATAATAGAGACAGTAGATCTAGCTGGTCTGTCATAATATAATAGAGACAGTAGATCTAGCTGGTCTGTCATAATATAATAGAGACAGTAGATCTAGCTGGTCTGTCATAATATAATAGAGACAGTAGATCTAGCTGGTCTGTCATAATATAATAGAGACAGTAGATCTAGCTGGTCTGTCATAATATAATAGAGACAGTAGATCTAGCTGGTCTGTCATAATATAATAGAGACAGTAGATCTAGCTGGTCTGTCATAATATAATAGAGACAGTAGATCTAGCTGGTCTGTCATAATATAATAGAGACAGTAGATCTAGCTGGTCTGTCATAATATAATAGAGACAGTAGATCTAGCTGGTCTGTCATAATATAATAGAGACAGTAGATCTAGCTGGTCTGTCATAATATAATAGAGACAGTAGATCTAGCTGGTCTGTCATAATATAATAGAGACAGTAGATCTAGCTGGTCTGTCATAATATAATAGAGACAGTAGATCTAGCTGGTCTGTCATAATATAATAGAGACAGTAGATCTAGCTGGTCTGTCATAATATAATAGAGACAGTAGATCTAGCTGGTCTGTCATAATATAATAGAGACAGTAGATCTAGCTGGTCTGTCATAATATAATAGAGACAGTAGATCTAGCTGGTCTGTCATAATATAATAGAGACAGTAGATCTAGCTGGTCTGTCATAATATAATAGAGACAGTAGATCTAGCTGGTCTGTCATAATATAATAGAGACAGTAGATCTAGCTGGTCTGTCATAATATAATAGAGACAGTAGATCTAGCTGGTCTGTCATAATATAATAGAGACAGTAGATCTAGCTGGTCTGTCATAATATAATAGAGACAGTAGATCTAGCTGGTCTGTCATAATATAATAGAGACAGTAGATCTAGCTGGTCTGTCATAATATAATAGAGACAGTAGATCTAGCTGGTCTGTCATAATATAATAGAGACAGTAGATCTAGCTGGTCTGTCATAATATAATAGAGACAGTAGATCTAGCTGGTCTGTCATAATATAATAGAGACAGTAGATCTAGCTGGTCTGTCATAATATAATAGAGACAGTAGATCTAGCTGGTCTGTCATAATATAATAGAGACAGTAGATCTAGCTGGTCTGTCATAATATAATAGAGACAGTAGATCTAGCTGGTCTGTCATAATATAATAGAGACAGTAGATCTAGCTGGTCTGTCATAATATAATAGAGACAGTAGATCTAGCTGGTCTGTCATAATATAATAGAGACAGTAGATCTAGCTGGTCTGTCATAATATAATAGAGACAGTAGATCTAGCTGGTCTGTCATAATATAATAGAGACAGTAGATCTAGCTGGTCTGTCATAATATAATAGAGACAGTAGATCTAGCTGGTCTGTCATAATATAATAGAGACAGTAGATCTAGCTGGTCTGTCATAATATAATAGAGACAGTAGATCTAGCTGGTCTGTCATAATATAATAGAGACAGTAGATCTAGCTGGTCTGTCATAATATAATAGAGACAGTAGATCTAGCTGGTCTGTCATAATATAATAGAGACAGTAGATCTAGCTGGTCTGTCATAATATAATAGAGACAGTAGATCTAGCTGGTCTGTCATAATATAATAGAGACAGTAGATCTAGCTGGTCTGTCATAATATAATAGAGACAGTAGATCTAGCTGGTCTGTCATAATATAATAGAGACAGTAGATCTAGCTGGTCTGTCATAATATAATAGAGACAGTAGATCTAGCTGGTCTGTCATAATATAATAGAGACAGTAGATCTAGCTGGTCTGTCATAATATAATAGAGACAGTAGATCTAGCTGGTCTGTCATAATATAATAGAGACAGTAGATCTAGCTGGTCTGTCATAATATAATAGAGACAGTAGATCTAGCTGGTCTGTCATAATATAATAGAGACAGTAGATCTAGCTGGTCTGTCATAATATAATAGAGACAGTAGATCTAGCTGGTCTGTCATAATATAATAGAGACAGTAGATCTAGCTGGTCTGTCATAATATAATAGAGACAGTAGATCTAGCTGGTCTGTCATAATATAATAGAGACAGTAGATCTAGCTGGTCTGTCATAATATAATAGAGACAGTAGATCTAGCTGGTCTGTCATAATATAATAGAGACAGTAGATCTAGCTGGTCTGTCATAATATAATAGAGACAGTAGATCTAGCTGGTCTGTCATAATATAATAGAGACAGTAGATCTAGCTGGTCTGTCATAATATAATAGAGACAGTAGATCTAGCTGGTCTGTCATAATATAATAGAGACAGTAGATCTAGCTGGTCTGTCATAATATAATAGAGACAGTAGATCTAGCTGGTCTGTCATAATATAATAGAGACAGTAGATCTAGCTGGTCTGTCATAATATAATAGAGACAGTAGATCTAGCTGGTCTGTCATAATATAATAGAGACAGTAGATCTAGCTGGTCTGTCATAATATAATAGAGACAGTAGATCTAGCTGGTCTGTCATAATATAATAGAGACAGTAGATCTAGCTGGTCTGTCATAATATAATAGAGACAGTAGATCTAGCTGGTCTGTCATAATATAATAGAGACAGTAGATCTAGCTGGTCTGTCATAATATAATAGAGACAGTAGATCTAGCTGGTCTGTCATAATATAATAGAGACAGTAGATCTAGCTGGTCTGTCATAATATAATAGAGACAGTAGATCTAGCTGGTCTGTCATAATATAATAGAGACAGTAGATCTAGCTGGTCTGTCATAATATAATAGAGACAGTAGATCTAGCTGGTCTGTCATAATATAATAGAGACAGTAGATCTAGCTGGTCTGTCATAATATAATAGAGACAGTAGATCTAGCTGGTCTGTCATAATATAATAGAGACAGTAGATCTAGCTGGTCTGTCATAATATAATAGAGACAGTAGATCTAGCTGGTCTGTCATAATATAATAGAGACAGTAGATCTAGCTGGTCTGTCATAATATAATAGAGACAGTAGATCTAGCTGGTCTGTCATAATATAATAGAGACAGTAGATCTAGCTGGTCTGTCATAATATAATAGAGACAGTAGATCTAGCTGGTCTGTCATAATATAATAGAGACAGTAGATCTAGCTGGTCTGTCATAATATAATAGAGACAGTAGATCTAGCTGGTCTGTCATAATATAATAGAGACAGTAGATCTAGCTGGTCTGTCATAATATAATAGAGACAGTAGATCTAGCTGGTCTGTCATAATATAATAGAGACAGTAGATCTAGCTGGTCTGTCATAATATAATAGAGACAGTAGATCTAGCTGGTCTGTCATAATATAATAGAGACAGTAGATCTAGCTGGTCTGTCATAATATAATAGAGACAGTAGATCTAGCTGGTCTGTCATAATATAATAGAGACAGTAGATCTAGCTGGTCTGTCATAATATAATAGAGACAGTAGATCTAGCTGGTCTGTCATAATATAATAGAGACAGTAGATCTAGCTGGTCTGTCATAATATAATAGAGACAGTAGATCTAGCTGGTCTGTCATAATATAATAGAGACAGTAGATCTAGCTGGTCTGTCATAATATAATAGAGACAGTAGATCTAGCTGGTCTGTCATAATATAATAGAGACAGTAGATCTAGCTGGTCTGTCATAATATAATAGAGACAGTAGATCTAGCTGGTCTGTCATAATATAATAGAGACAGTAGATCTAGCTGGTCTGTCATAATATAATAGAGACAGTAGATCTAGCTGGTCTGTCATAATATAATAGAGACAGTAGATCTAGCTGGTCTGTCATAATATAATAGAGACAGTAGATCTAGCTGGTCTGTCATAATATAATAGAGACAGTAGATCTAGCTGGTCTGTCATAATATAATAGAGACAGTAGATCTAGCTGGTCTGTCATAATATAATAGAGACAGTAGATCTAGCTGGTCTGTCATAATATAATAGAGACAGTAGATCTAGCTGGTCTGTCATAATATAATAGAGACAGTAGATCTAGCTGGTCTGTCATAATATAATAGAGACAGTAGATCTAGCTGGTCTGTCATAATATAATAGAGACAGTAGATCTAGCTGGTCTGTCATAATATAATAGAGACAGTAGATCTAGCTGGTCTGTCATAATATAATAGAGACAGTAGATCTAGCTGGTCTGTCATAATATAATAGAGACAGTAGATCTAGCTGGTCTGTCATAATATAATAGAGACAGTAGATCTAGCTGGTCTGTCATAATATAATAGAGACAGTAGATCTAGCTGGTCTGTCATAATATAATAGAGACAGTAGATCTAGCTGGTCTGTCATAATATAATAGAGACAGTAGATCTAGCTGGTCTGTCATAATATAATAGAGACAGTAGATCTAGCTGGTCTGTCATAATATAATAGAGACAGTAGATCTAGCTGGTCTGTCATAATATAATAGAGACAGTAGATCTAGCTGGTCTGTCATAATATAATAGAGACAGTAGATCTAGCTGGTCTGTCATAATATAATAGAGACAGTAGATCTAGCTGGTCTGTCATAATATAATAGAGACAGTAGATCTAGCTGGTCTGTCATAATATAATAGAGACAGTAGATCTAGCTGGTCTGTCATAATATAATAGAGACAGTAGATCTAGCTGGTCTGTCATAATATAATAGAGACAGTAGATCTAGCTGGTCTGTCATAATATAATAGAGACAGTAGATCTAGCTGGTCTGTCATAATATAATAGAGACAGTAGATCTAGCTGGTCTGTCATAATATAATAGAGACAGTAGATCTAGCTGGTCTGTCATAATATAATAGAGACAGTAGATCTAGCTGGTCTGTCATAATATAATAGAGACAGTAGATCTAGCTGGTCTGTCATAATATAATAGAGACAGTAGATCTAGCTGGTCTGTCATAATATAATAGAGACAGTAGATCTAGCTGGTCTGTCATAATATAATAGAGACAGTAGATCTAGCTGGTCTGTCATAATATAATAGAGACAGTAGATCTAGCTGGTCTGTCATAATATAATAGAGACAGTAGATCTAGCTGGTCTGTCATAATATAATAGAGACAGTAGATCTAGCTGGTCTGTCATAATATAATAGAGACAGTAGATCTAGCTGGTCTGTCATAATATAATAGAGACAGTAGATCTAGCTGGTCTGTCATAATATAATAGAGACAGTAGATCTAGCTGGTCTGTCATAATATAATAGAGACAGTAGATCTAGCTGGTCTGTCATAATATAATAGAGACAGTAGATCTAGCTGGTCTGTCATAATATAATAGAGACAGTAGATCTAGCTGGTCTGTCATAATATAATAGAGACAGTAGATCTAGCTGGTCTGTCATAATATAATAGAGACAGTAGATCTAGCTGGTCTGTCATAATATAATAGAGACAGTAGATCTAGCTGGTCTGTCATAATATAATAGAGACAGTAGATCTAGCTGGTCTGTCATAATATAATAGAGACAGTAGATCTAGCTGGTCTGTCATAATATAATAGAGACAGTAGATCTAGCTGGTCTGTCATAATATAATAGAGACAGTAGATCTAGCTGGTCTGTCATAATATAATAGAGACAGTAGATCTAGCTGGTCTGTCATAATATAATAGAGACAGTAGATCTAGCTGGTCTGTCATAATATAATAGAGACAGTAGATCTAGCTGGTCTGTCATAATATAATAGAGACAGTAGATCTAGCTGGTCTGTCATAATATAATAGAGACAGTAGATCTAGCTGGTCTGTCATAATATAATAGAGACAGTAGATCTAGCTGGTCTGTCATAATATAATAGAGACAGTAGATCTAGCTGGTCTGTCATAATATAATAGAGACAGTAGATCTAGCTGGTCTGTCATAATATAATAGAGACAGTAGATCTAGCTGGTCTGTCATAATATAATAGAGACAGTAGATCTAGCTGGTCTGTCATAATATAATAGAGACAGTAGATCTAGCTGGTCTGTCATAATATAATAGAGACAGTAGATCTAGCTGGTCTGTCATAATATAATAGAGACAGTAGATCTAGCTGGTCTGTCATAATATAATAGAGACAGTAGATCTAGCTGGTCTGTCATAATATAATAGAGACAGTAGATCTAGCTGGTCTGTCATAATATAATAGAGACAGTAGATCTAGCTGGTCTGTCATAATATAATAGAGACAGTAGATCTAGCTGGTCTGTCATAATATAATAGAGACAGTAGATCTAGCTGGTCTGTCATAATATAATAGAGACAGTAGATCTAGCTGGTCTGTCATAATATAATAGAGACAGTAGATCTAGCTGGTCTGTCATAATATAATAGAGACAGTAGATCTAGCTGGTCTGTCATAATATAATAGAGACAGTAGATCTAGCTGGTCTGTCATAATATAATAGAGACAGTAGATCTAGCTGGTCTGTCATAATATAATAGAGACAGTAGATCTAGCTGGTCTGTCATAATATAATAGAGACAGTAGATCTAGCTGGTCTGTCATAATATAATAGAGACAGTAGATCTAGCTGGTCTGTCATAATATAATAGAGACAGTAGATCTAGCTGGTCTGTCATAATATAATAGAGACAGTAGATCTAGCTGGTCTGTCATAATATAATAGAGACAGTAGATCTAGCTGGTCTGTCATAATATAATAGAGACAGTAGATCTAGCTGGTCTGTCATAATATAATAGAGACAGTAGATCTAGCTGGTCTGTCATAATATAATAGAGACAGTAGATCTAGCTGGTCTGTCATAATATAATAGAGACAGTAGATCTAGCTGGTCTGTCATAATATAATAGAGACAGTAGATCTAGCTGGTCTGTCATAATATAATAGAGACAGTAGATCTAGCTGGTCTGTCATAATATAATAGAGACAGTAGATCTAGCTGGTCTGTCATAATATAATAGAGACAGTAGATCTAGCTGGTCTGTCATAATATAATAGAGACAGTAGATCTAGCTGGTCTGTCATAATATAATAGAGACAGTAGATCTAGCTGGTCTGTCATAATATAATAGAGACAGTAGATCTAGCTGGTCTGTCATAATATAATAGAGACAGTAGATCTAGCTGGTCTGTCATAATATAATAGAGACAGTAGATCTAGCTGGTCTGTCATAATATAATAGAGACAGTAGATCTAGCTGGTCTGTCATAATATAATAGAGACAGTAGATCTAGCTGGTCTGTCATAATATAATAGAGACAGTAGATCTAGCTGGTCTGTCATAATATAATAGAGACAGTAGATCTAGCTGGTCTGTCATAATATAATAGAGACAGTAGATCTAGCTGGTCTGTCATAATATAATAGAGACAGTAGATCTAGCTGGTCTGTCATAATATAATAGAGACAGTAGATCTAGCTGGTCTGTCATAATATAATAGAGACAGTAGATCTAGCTGGTCTGTCATAATATAATAGAGACAGTAGATCTAGCTGGTCTGTCATAATATAATAGAGACAGTAGATCTAGCTGGTCTGTCATATAATAGAGACAGTAGATCTAGCTGGTCTGTCATAATATAATAGAGAGAGTAGATCTAGCTGGTCTGTCATAATATAATAGAGACAGTAGATCTAGCTGGTCTGTCATAATATAATAGAGACAGTAGATCTAGCTGGTCTGTCATAATATAATAGAGACAGTAGATCTAGCTGGTCTGTCATAATATAATAGAGACAGTAGATCTAGCTGGTCTGTCATAATATAATAGAGACAGTAGATCTAGCTGGTCTGTCATAATATAATAGAGACAGTAGATCTAGCTGGTCTGTCATAATATAATAGAGACAGTAGATCTAGCTGGTCTGTCATAATATAATAGAGACAGTAGATCTAGCTGGTCTGTCATAATATAATAGAGACAGTAGATCTAGCTGGTCTGTCATAATATAATAGAGACAGTAGATCTAGCTGGTCTGTCATAATATAATAGAGACAGTAGATCTAGCTGGTCTGTCATAATATAATAGAGACAGTAGATCTAGCTGGTCTGTCATAATATAATAGAGACAGTAGATCTAGCTGGTCTGTCATAATATAATAGAGACAGTAGATCTAGCTGGTCTGTCATAATATAATAGAGACAGTAGATCTAGCTGGTCTGTCATAATATAATAGAGACAGTAGATCTAGCTGGTCTGTCATAATATAATAGAGACAGTAGATCTAGCTGGTCTGTCATAATATAATAGAGACAGTAGATCTAGCTGGTCTGTCATAATATAATAGAGACAGTAGATCTAGCTGGTCTGTCATAATATAATAGAGACAGTAGATCTAGCTGGTCTGTCATAATATAATAGAGACAGTAGAGAGAATAGAGTAGATGTCACGGGTCAAAATTTTGATTGATGACCCTATGTGAACTCTATGTGAACCCTATGTAGTGATGACGTGTGCATGTCTTCTGGTCAGGCAAGCCTGGTTAGGTGGGGGCTATGGGGTGAGTAAGGGTCCATTTGACAGGCCGTTAATGATTGATGACCCAAGCCTGATAGACAAGCCTGGTTAGGTGGGGGCTATGGGGTGAGTAAGGGTCCCTTTGACAGGCCGTTAATGATTGATGACCCAAGCCTGATTTATGACCCTATGTAATGATTTATGACCCTATGTCATGTAGAAGGGTGCATGCCCTGGGTTGAGTAAGTGACCATGTGTCAGGTCAACCTGTTACTGTTTCTCACGGTTTGGGTTGGTTAAGGCCCCTTATAAAGCCGCTGAACAATACCTGTTTAAGAGTGCACAAGATCTTAAGAATAACCATGGAATTTGGGATCGGTACCAAAGCAGTGATGACTGTAACAACTGAAACAGGCCTTCGGGTTGCCCATAGAGCAAGGGCAAAGTATCAACCAGCAATATATGATGCGCCAAAAAAACGTTTTTTAAATGTGTATAGAACCCAAATACCGCCAACAAATGCTCTGACAGATCAAGTGTTGATGTCTAATGGCCAGCAGTGGGGGTATCGGTTTGATTACCTGGCCTGTAGAGTGACCCTCTATACGGTAGATGAAGGAGAAGAATATACAGACCAGACTGTAGGCTTGGAATATGGTGTTGAAGACTGGTCGGTTTTTCGCAAGGTTGTGTGTCCTGAACTGAGCCTTATCACCAAGGGGTATAGTGTGTTCACGGGCCACGAGACCCGTTGGGAAGGTACCCCGGACTCCTCAGGACAAATATTTCACAGGGTGAAAATACAAAGAAAGAATGGCCGACCGTGCGGCAGCGTGGAGTTCTATATCGGCACCGAGGCAATCCGAAACCACAAACTTAGGGGTGGTGGCCTGACTGGGGATACCCGACTGCGTCTGCTTATTCCTTTTAACAGTTGGGATGTACTGGAATTGAAAATGTTGCAACCGTTGGATGCTCTCTTTGTACAGAGCCAACAGCGTCAGAGCCTTGTTCATTTAAAGAAGTGCATAATATATACGAATCGTAAAGATTACGATGCAAAAGAGCCTCAAGAAGATACAGCGTCAGAAGAAAACTAAGTAAGCGGATGCTTTAACCCCGCCCCCCCAGATACCCAAGGGCCTTGTTCTACAATAAAAAGAAAAAAAGCAGACAGTTCTTCATTTCAGCATACACCATGGATCTCCAGACCATCTACGAGGAAGCCACTACGTCATGGGGGCCCGACACTAAAGACTCTATGCCACGAAGCCCTACACTCTACGCACCCCTGGCAAGACCCGTGACACCCCCGACATTTACCCAGCCTGAGGATGTGTTTGATGGGGTGGCCAGTACTGTTTTTGTGGATACAATCAAGGCCTCTGTAGCTACACTTTTAAACGTGGTGATTGGCGAATATATACGAGAAAAATGCATCGGCTGTGAGATCAATCATCCCAGCCAGCGTCGTCATCCTTGCCTCTACGACCCTCCTAGATACTACTTTTTCAATCATTTTGAGGAGCTGGTGAAAAGACTGTGGTCCTGCCGTTTTATACCAGCGCTGGTCATCGCCCTGGAGTCTATGGGTATTGCGCCGTCTATCCCTAGAGTTTACGGGGTAACCGAAGCCTTCCTACATGAACTGAAGGAGGCCCTCTTCATCCATGAGAAACTCAAAGAAATCCGACACACCCTGGTGGACGACAACAAATACAGGGAAGCTGTGATGGCTGATGTGATGCTTTTCTGGCTCAATAAATCCCAAGAGACCGAGTGACATTTTGTTTATTTAGAGCTATGGGTAACTATGTGTCTACGATGTTTGAGCGAATAAATACATTTTTTCTTTTGAGAGACCTTACAAATGTTATGCATCAGATTATTGAAAATAAAGTGAACAATGTAAAGTTCTACACAACCCACAATACAGGGGTTATTGTAGAGCGTGTGTTAAAAATGGAGCAAATCATGAAACATGTCCGACATACGGGCGAGAGTTTACAATGGTCACATATGGTATCAAGGCTTGTTGAGGATTCTGAAGAACTAGAAATAACTTTGGCTAAGATTTTACATTATTTGTTTGAACCACCCTTTAATGTGAATGTGTATCATATTTGTTGTTTATATACTTATATATCAGACGTGTGTGTTTTAAAAATTCAGCGAAACAAACCTGTAAATCTAAACAATATATACAGGGTGTTGCATGCTGTGATTGTTGAGAAAACGGGGACTTGTATCTTGCAACAAATCCTGAATTGTCTGTATACGTAATAATTGTTGCATTCTTAAAATAAAAATTCACAAACTGAAATGTTGTCGTTATATGAAAGTGGCTCATTACAGTTATTGTACCTCAGAGAGGCAAGAAGGATGGCTGAGCAGCTGTTGAAAAACATATATTATAATCCCTCTAACCCCGGGTCTTATGGGGGTAAAGAGCGTTTACAGAGAGCTATAGTCGAAGAAACAGGTAGTCTGTTAAGCGATGCTAAAGTGAATGAATGGTTATCAGAGCAAGATGCCTACACTCTACATAAACCTGTAAGAAAACATTTTCCAAGAAATAGAGTTTTTTCTACGCATCCATTATCCCAATTTCAGGCGGATCTATGTGACATGCAGTCCCTTGCCGATAAAAATGATGGAAATCGCTACATGCTAACGGTTATAGATATTTTCTCTAAATTAGCCTATGTAAGGGTGTTAAAAAATAAGAGCGGGGCAGAGGTGACCAGGGCCTTTGAATCGATCTTGAAGGCAGGAGGCGCCCCCAAGAAAGTGCAGACGGATGGCGGAAAAGAATTTTTAATCAAACATTTCAGAAGCTAATGAATAAGTATAATATAGTACATTTTGCTACAGGCTCTGATTTGAAAGCTTCGGTTGTGGAACGCTTTAATAGGACTTTGAAAGAGCGGATGTGGCGCTATTTTACAGCTCACAACACCAACCGATATACAGACATAGTTCAGGATTTAGTAAACGGTTACAACCACAGCTACCATAAGACTATACGTATGAAGCCCTCGGAGGTCTCTTCGGAAAACTCTTTTCAAGTCTTTAAAAATATGTATGGTTTGTTCCCACTTCGCCGTAAGAAAAAATGACTTTTAAATTCCTAGTGGGTGACTTGGTGCGTATATCAAAGTTGAGGGGTGTTTTCGACAAAAAATACGAACAAGGCTTTAGCTCGGAGTTGTTTACCGTTACCGAATGTCTGCCACGCATTCCGCCGGTCTACAAATTAAAAGATTATGACGGGGATCTTATAGAGGGATCTTTTTATGAGAAGGAATTACAGAAGGTCCAGTTGGGTAAAGACAAAGTCTTTCACGTGGAGGAGATTCTAGATCAGAAGAGAGAAAAGGGTAAAAAATGGTTGCTGGTCCGCTGGAAAAACTGGCCTCAAAAGTTCAACAGTTGGGTATTGGAGCAGGATGTGGTGGAGGCAACGGGGGTTAATTTAAACCCCTAGTCATGATAACTAGCGCATCATTCGCGTGTACACAGTTGGGCATCATGGAACACAGCGGCTTCTACCTGACTCTCCCCAGTAATGCGTCGGCACAGATATATCGTAATAATCAGAGTTCGAAGTATACAACCAATTTTCCAAAGCCTATAGAGTTATCAGAGGCTTGGGAAGTAGGTCTCAGCGAGATTACATACCCCCATAGTTGGTATAATATCAAAGCTAAGGACCGTGATTTTTATTGCAAAAGGTTCTCGGAACCTGCGAAACTTATTAAGCTTAAAAAAGGTTTCTATAGAACCGTCGACAGGATCGTCTCAGAGTTGAATGAACACCTAACCCTGAACAAGATGGAAATATTCCTATTCTACAATCCAATCCATAAAAGGATACAAATCTCAGGGCCTGCTAACGGAGGTATAAAGACCAGCGGTAATTTATCCTACATGTTGGGGATGGGTCCCAATAAATGGACGTATGTGAACGATAAATTATTCCCATTCCCTGCGGATATACATGCAGGCTTTTACAACATATTTGTCTATACCGACATCATAACCTATCAAAGGGTCGGAGACAGCTGTGTGCCCCTCCTGCGAACAGTTCATATAGACGGCAAGGATGGGGACATCGTCACTGTCAATTATGACAAGCCGCACTACGTACATGTCAGCAAGAACTATATTGAAAACATTCTGGTTGAGCTTAAAACGGATCAGAACGAAAACATTGAATTTACTTATGGTAAAACGATTGTAAAACTCCACTTTAGACCCACCAAAACCTCTCTACATATATAATAGCTGTATTATATTTATAAACATAATACAAATAAAAGGGTTATGGAGCACCATCAGCTCGACCCTAACCGTTATGTTTCATACTATGTGGATCAAGTGGGTAATGGACTACCAGGATATCATGGAGCGCCGACAATGTATGGTTCGGGGATAGGAGGTATATTCCGTAACCTCTTCAGGATGGTTTTACCGTTTATGAAGAGAGGCTTCAGCATAGCCAAACCACATTTAAAATCAGCGGCTAAAAATATAGTAAGTGAGGTTGTAGCCAATGCTATGACCCGAAGGGCGTCACCAGAGGTGGAGCATCAAGAAGGCTCGGGGCTTATGATATTGTCTCGAAGGCCAAAAAAGAGACCTCCTGGTTTAAGGCGTAGACCTGCACCTAAAAAGCGGCGGTTAACTGTTAAAAGAACCTCAGTAAGTCAAAGACGGGGTAAAGTGAGGAGGTCTGTACCAAAACAGGCTAAAAGAATACTAGGAAGTATTTTCTAAAAGAATAAGTGACATGGCTCTTTTACATCGAATGTCCTCTGAAGCTATAAAGACAGAACTTGATCTTTTCACGGCACCGTTAACGCAGCATTCAATAGATAGATCCAGTTATGTGGAGATAGCCCCTCTCTCTGCTATTACCGATAACGGGCCTATCGAATTTTTCATACCAGGCCATGGTGACAACTATCTGGACCTCAACAACACCTTGGTGCATTTACGTCTAAAAGTGACCAAAAGAGATGGGTCTAATATTGCAGACGATGCCAAAGTGAGTCTCATTAATTACCCCTTGGCCACCATTTTCTCCCAAGTTGATGTGACTTTGGGTGAACGCCTAATCAGTCAAAGCAGCGCTACATACCCTTATAGAGCCATCATGGAGTGTTTACTAAACTACTCCGAAGACACTCTCAAAACCCAATTTAGCGCCGGGCTGTTTAGCAAGGATACTGCAGGAGCCTCTATGGAATCGACAGACCCTTCCACCGGTGCAAACAAAGGACTAGCGGCACGAGCTCGCTACTGCGCCGAATCTCGAGAGTTTCATTTGCTAGGCCCTATACACTCTGACATTTTCTTTCAAGAACGGTTACTCTTAAATTCGGTTGATTTAAGATTAAAATTAACCAGGGCCAAGGATGATTTTTGCCTGATGTCTCCCCAAGACGGGGATTTTAGTTTGAAAGTGTTGGGGGCAACCCTTTTTATTAAAAAAGTATCTGTATCTCCGGCCGTGCGCCTGGGTCACTCACATGCTTTGATGAAAGGAAATGCCCTTTACCCTCTCCAAAGAATTACCATGAAAACCTTTAGCATACCTGTGGGCAGTAGAATCTGCAGTCAAGAAAACCTATTTCTAGGCCCTTTACCTAGATATGTGGTTATAGGTCTGGTTGATCACGCCTCTAATACGGGCAGTTTAGATAAAAACCCCTTTAATTTTCAGCACTTCAATGCAGAGTATGTAGCGCTCTGTCAGGACGGACGTCAGGTTCCGGCGAAGGCTTTCCAACCACAATTTAATAACAACATATCTGTGCGAGAATTTTACAATCTATTCCTGGCTACAGGGCGACATCTAAAAGATCTCTCTTTACCTATTGACAGAAATGATTTTGCAGAGGGTTACACATTGTATGCTTTCAATTTATCACCTGATGATGACACCTCAGGAAATCTGTCTGTGGTGTCCCAAGGTAACCTCAGGCTGGAAATGCGTTTCCGTACACCTTTAGCCTGTACAGTTAGCATGATTGTTTACGCATGCTCTGATTCAATCTTGGAAGTGAATGCCCGAAGACAGGTCTTAGTGGATTATTATTAAGGACCTTTGAACAAAGACATGAATACCCAAGAGTTGGACGGGCTCATGAGCCGCTTGATTGGAAAACAATTTTGTGGAGTGTTGGCTTGTGATGAATTACCTATGGAGATATGGTCTGAGAGGCCTGCAATGTTTATTGTCAATACCCATCCTAAACACATGCCTGGTGAACATTGGCTAGCTATGACATTAGAACAGGAAGGTGGACGAAAAATCTCAACTTTTTTTGATTCCTATGGCTTTCCCCCCGGTTTTTCACATTTCCCTAAATCTATTAAAGATTTTTTGACCCTAAACGGTACAAAGATCTACTACAACATCAAACAAGTGCAAGATAACCTTTCCACTACATGCGGTCACCACTGTGTATTTTACCTGTGCCAAAGAGCCCGGGGAGTTTCTTTTGAAGATGTTATGTCTCTTTATAAGGATGATTTAAGAAGTAATGATAACCTTGTATCTTGTTTTGTTAGAAAATATCAAAAGTGTTCAAATGTGTGTCCTTTAAGAACGCGTAATCAAGGCGTATGCTCACGTCATATGTTTCAAGAATGCCACAAATGTTAACTTGCTTATTTTTCAAATAAAAAATTTATTGAATTTAATCATAGTCATTCAAAAGTCATTTTCAAAAGTCTAACCACGCCGAGAGATCGGGTTTAGGAAAAGGTCCTGAGACGTTCATGGGAGTAAATGAGTTAGCATCATCGCTTTCATATGGGGCCGGTGTCGTTGGGGCATCTTTAGGGGTGCTGTATCTCGTTGAAGGCTTTTGTTTTAAAGCTTGAATCTGTTGACGAAGCTTATGGTTGGGTACACCGGAGAGGGGGATGTTGAGGATTGCCAGGGCCTTAAGAAACTGACGCCAGCCGGGAGGCCTTCGGTCATCAGCAACCTTGTGGGCAGCCGTGGTACTTTTAAGCAAGTCCTGCATATGGGACCCCCTAACCACAGAGCCCTGAAGGATAAACTCTCCAGAGTCGTTCCAAGCAGCTATCCCCTTTGAGTCTTTTATCTTGTTCATAATGTATTTAACATTCTTCCTGTTACGTAAAGGCACATGTGTCAGTAGGTCATGCATAACTTTATCTTCAAATGGCATTTGAGCTTCACCCGACATATTATCGCCACTAGGTAAGATCGACGGTACAGGCCTTACAGGGGCATGGCTATCGTTAGGTTCGACATCTGTTAAAGGGTCCGGTAGGGAAAGGGTTAAATGGTTAGTCTCTCTCTCCCCTTGCTTTACCCGAGTCAAATACCTTTGCATTAGGTTTGTGTATTTTTGAATCTTATCATAGGGGTTCAATCCTTTTCGGTTCAAAACATCCTTCATGGCCGTATCCAAATCATTTTCCGCTGTTTGTCTGATATCTTCAGGACCCTGCATTTGTTTTTTAAGTCTATCCAACTCTTGTTGAGGCACCAAGTACATTTTAGTGGCCATCACACCCACGTGTTCAACCACCACGTCTGGCCGCAATAAGGCTGGTGATGAAGGGCACGGCTATACTGAGTAAAGGTAGAAGAAAACCCCCAGACTGTTGTATACTATGTCTTTTCTTTTGAAGACTGGCCCTTTTATTGGCAAAGAGTTTGATCGCTGTCTTTTGTCTCCTTAATTTTTTCAATTGGTTCAGGGTGAGTGGAATGCGTCCTTTGAGAAGATTCAAAGCAATCTCACATAGGGCTAATATGAGATCTGAAGAACAGCGACCCAAGATGGCCTTCCGTTCTTTAGCTGTAGAACCTACTAGCCTTCTCAAGAGGGGGAGGTTTCTTTTTAAACGCAGAGACATAGCGTTTACTTTTTAGGAAGGTATGCAGCAGGCCTCTCCCCGGAAACAGCCCTGTACGTAGCCTAAGGTGTTCTGGAGTATTTGCTTTTAAATCCACGATTAAATAAGAAAATGGCTCTTTGGTAGCGTCCTCATAGCTCTCCATAAAGTATGATTTCCGTCCAGGGTACATCTGCTGAGCTAGAGTGCTAATTTGCAGTTTGTCTCTAGGATTTTTAAACAATACCATGTAGTTGGCATTCAAGCTAATGGTCCGACTATTTTTACCTTGGTGAAACACATTCTGGACCAAGTAAAGCACGGACAGGTTTCTATGATGAGTATATTGGGTAAAAGCTCGTGCAATTTCAGGGTGTTCGCTACCAGCAAATAGCATATCGTCCAAAACCAGCAGATTATTTACATGTGGGGGGAGAAGTTCATCATCAGACAGAGAATCGGGTATTCCTTCAACAAACTTGATTTTTATTGTCTTCAATAATTCATCATACAGAGGTTGGTAACATGAATAACACCATACAATATTGTCAGGCTTTTGAGATAACACATGTTCAGAATTCTCTAAAATACTTTTTACAAAAAAAGTTTTGCCACTGTTTGAAGGGCCGGCAATTAATGCTGAAAAAGGCAATTGTAGCCGGGGGTCAAAACCCTCGACAGCAGTCATAATATCTTAAGCTTTAAGACACACTGGGGCTTGTAGCATAAGTCAGTAGCCAAAGGGCAATGTGGTACCGTCAGGCAATAGCTGTCTCTTGTCATAGACTACCCTGAATCTTTTAGTGAGTGGTGCGTTTCTTAGATGGAACCCCTTTTATCCCTCACTATTTTGTTGTAGGAGCTCAAAATCTCCAAGTCACTATTCTTGTCCTTTACGAACCCCTCGACCAAGCGCGTGATTGATTCCAAGTTTACACGCGGTGCATTTTCATAGTTTTGAGTCACGCCTTTGGCTTTCAACACCACGTGATTGGCTTTAGTCCTAAAAGCATAGCTTTTTGGACCACATGAGGACCATTCTGTAATATGGTCACCCTCTTCGAGTTCACTCGTTAAACCCCCAAGATAGTTGCTAAGTGGGGGGGTCCAATCCCCCGGTTTGCTTACATAGACCACAGAGTCTGTGTCGTGGTAAAGAACCCGCCTCTGAAGCTGTTCCATGAGGGTGTACAGTTCAAGGCGGCCATAGGCTGTGGTAAATGCTGCAAGAAACACATTTACATTACCCGGGGGTAGAACCCACTTTTGGTGGCGCCTCCATTGCACCAAGGCAATGTCTTGACTCAAGAAGGAAAAATGTGAAATTTCGTATTGGTCCGAAAAAACAAATTCCAAAAATTCTTCGGGGTCTTTAATGATCGAAGTTGTTAGCATATTGCATCTCTGCGCTAATTTCCCCCAAAGGGAGTTCAAGTACAATTTCGACACATTTCTTTTGGTTTTGTTGACCTCTATTCTGTCAGGGTCAAGAAGTATGCCTTCTCTGTCATGGTAGTCTTGAATGTACTGGTCTTTACTTTCTTGATCTGTGACCGATGCAGGATAGCCTGAAGCCATCTGCTTGCATCTCAAGAAGGTTTTGATGTACTCTTTAAAAAGTGTGTCTGATTTCCTGGAAAAGTTCCACACTTCAAAGATTTTGGCCACACGATACCCCTTCTCTAAAGCCTTAGAGAATTCTACAGTGACCCATACACCGGTCAGGGCTCTTTCTTGATCTGTGTGATCACAGGGGTTTTCCTGGTTGTGGTTTTCACAGCATGTGCGACAAAGGGGAAAGAAAAGTTTTCCTTTAGGACCCTTGTAAGGCAACACAGGTATAAACAGCCCCCTAGGAGGGTAGACAGTCGCTTTGATTAAACCAAAATAATTTTGGGGTTCGTCAAAGTCGCTGTGAATAATTTCAGGATGCCCTATAGGATAGAATGAGGAACTCATTACATGAGGATATAGGGATGTAAAATCTACATAGCCTATTGTCTCGTCGGGTTGAGCTACATAACGCAATGTCAAAGCATTGGTCCGGCCTCCAAACAAGGCCTGTCGCGGTTCCAGGGGCTCTGGAGGGTCATAATGGGTAAGGAAGGCCTTAACACTAGGATCTGCCTTTTTGAGGGCTGTCCATTCGTGCTCCCACAAAACCACAACTTTTAACCCGTAAGTAGCCTTTAAAGAATTCAGTTTGTCTTGAAACTCTTGGTACATTTCCCCAAAAGTCTTTTGGGTTAGGACACACAAGGTGTGGGGGACAAAGCATAATTTACAACCGTGGAAGAAACAACCGTTGTACTCATACACTGTCTCAACCCCGTCAATCTGTGTGTATCCATCTACATGGTAAGGCCCAAAAGCCTTCTCCCCCCGATTCAAAGCATGTTGGATAAAAATATCTTTATCCTGGGCCAAGTACTCCAACCATTGAATGGAACCACTAGAGTAGGCCTTGAATTGGCGTCGGTAGTTGTCTGGCGATGGGATAGCTATAGATTCAGGAGTTAGATAGTGTGTACGATAGGTTTTCATGCACGCTGATGCAATAGTTGTACAGCTCCAGGGGTCAATGCCCGCATCTTTGATTACCTCTTCTCTGAATCTGAGGCATCCTTCACGAAGTATAACAACGTCATTGTCACAGTATGATTCCATCTCTTTATGGAAATCAAAAGTGCCATGTCTTACGGTCTCGTACCATGTCATGAATCTCTCACGCTCTTTGGGAGACATTTGATCACACCCGTACATTTCGGGGGCTGGATAAGATCCTATATAATGTAGATTCTCCTCAGATGTGAAGAAATGAGGGAAATAGCCTTTGACAGAGTTTTCAAAACCCAAGGCCTCTGGCATTTGAGCCAATCTCATGGGTAAGAAGCTTAAGCTGTCAATGTATCTCTGTTTGAAGGCGGGGTCAACAAAGCATAATATTTTACTCCCTTGAGCTATGACACTGGGTGCCACGCCTTGCTGTATCAAAGGGTTCAGAAGCAGATAGGAGTCATAGGCCCTAGCATTGTGAGCTATAAACGTGAAGTTTCTGTACTGGGCTTTTCTAAAATGTTTTAGAAAGAGTCGGGCACAATCGGGTCCCTCGGCCGACCATTTTTCACCCTTGAAAGTCATGGTTGACACAAAAATAGGCAAATGAACCCCTGATTGCTGAGTTGTCTCAAAATCATAAAACACATATTTCTCTGTATGTTCATCTTCAGCCAAGGGCTGAATGTAACACTCATGTGTTACTTCTTGAACTGCTTCCGCGTCTCTGCTTTTCAAAGGACCTTTACAGATTGGGCAGTGTATAATTCCACAAACATGAGGTTTAGGGCTATCTATTTTAAGGTTGTAATTGCAATGACATTTTGGACATTTCTTGTTAATGTCACAACTGCTTACAGATTTACATGCCTTGGGATGCCATGTTTCAGTTTTGTGTTTTTCGTAACAGTAGGCCGAACGACATGTGCGGTGACAATCCGCACAGGGGGTCAAGTTTAGCGGCTGCATAGGGCAATGTTTATCCAGACATACTGAACAGTTGTAACGGCACGAGTGCCCCCCATGCGTGTGTAGCCGGTATGACAGGCTGGACAGACATATGGCGCGCCTAAAAGGCTGTGATGTTAGTTACGGCATAGTAATGCTCATTTTGCACATAAAAGTACATAGTCTTAGGATGTGGTTCGGGTATATTTTGGAACTTGAGGAGAGCGTCATTAGCCCTACTGTGGTACAAAACCACAATCTTGATGTTCAGAAAGTTTTCAAATTTGACTATGTCTGAGAAAGCCACAGCATCCTGTATACCGAGACCCACCGCAGTTTGTAGCTCTCGAGCTTTATGTAACGCGGATTGATCCGTACATCCGGGGCTGAGTAAGTGGGCCAAACCTATGGCAAAACATAGCTTATTACCTGGATTGTGAACGTTTTATGAGATAGGCCCTTTTATTGCTTATGATTTCGGACTGCATTAAACTCTCGAGCTTTCGTCTCTGACCCCCGCCCCCTTGTGGTTGGCGTACTAATTGTACTACAAGTTCGAGGGTCCTATCTGCTAGCACGTTTAAATTTGACTGTACAAGGCGTTCTAGCAGTTTAACAAATTGTTCAAGCTCTGCTTCACCATTCTGTAAAATAAGCGATACCTTGCTCTGTAGACTGTCTCCACAAATTTCCAACTGTAAGAGATCCCTAGGTTCGCTATAATCTCTATCCTCGCTAACAGTTCATTCAAAGTGTCCATAAGCATTACGTAAAACACAGCATATTCCCGAATCTGACCCCCCCATGCGAAATTGAAAAACTGGCGAACCTCAATATTGTTGAATTTATTTCGACGCAAAACATGTACACTTCGATCAAGACCTCCCCCTCCAGATTTGCTAGGCAATTGTCCAACTGTTCAAAAACATCGTATTGGGTTTCAGACTCTTCGGACATTGGTGTTAAAGGCTGATTTATAGGTGTCTGGGGTGCCGAATTAAACCTAGCGCTTCGTTCTGTACACTGATCTCAAGACCGCCCCCCTCCAGATTTGCTAGACATTTGTCCAACTGTTCAAAAACATCATATTGACTTTCAGACTCTTCGGACAATGTTGTTAAAGGCTGTCTTAGAGGTGTCTGTGGGGCCGAATTAAACCTAGGGCTCGCGTTAAGCTGGGTAATTAGAGATATGATGGTTTCGGGAATCTGTGTTAACATGTTTTCCTCGGAAGGCCCTGACTCATTCATACGTGTAATAATGTCTATGAGTTCGGAGGGAATCTGGGATAATAGATTTTCATCTATTGTCATTATGTCAATTACCCCCCGAATCATTCATATGGTTAACTATATCTTGGAGCTCTGTAGGGATCCTGGCTAAGAGTGTTTCAATTGTCTCACTTTGGTCTATAGGGGGCGCCATCTGTCTAATTAAGGATGTGTGTGTGTGTGTGTGTGTGTTTACATGTGTGTTTTTTAACGGCGGTTATTTGCTTGTTTTAGCCCTAATGTTTTTTAACATACGGGGTAGCTCGCTACGCCAGAATGACACATCCTGATTGTATTGATGCTCGAGTAGAATACACATGCGCCTCTGGAGTAGAGCCTTTCGTGATTTTAAACCCAGGGTAAACGCTTTGAAAAAACGTTCTTGGTCTATTTCAGAATCTGCTGTTTCCCCCACAGAATTGGCCGATTCAAGAAGGTTGGCAGCTTCACAGAACAATCAAATCGTCTACCTCAGAAATGTCATTTAAATCTTTGACATCATCAGGTTTCGCTGGTGTCTTTGGAGCCTCCTCGGGATGCTTGTCTGGGCATCCTCCGATGTTTGTGCGTTGTGTTCATAAGCCGGTGAGGAGTCTGAAATAAAAATAATACATACACAAATAGGTTATTAACCCTAAAATATGTTAAAAATGCCAAATACATTTCAGATATAAGCCTATATATTAACAATACATTAATTAAATACCTCGGCTTTTTTGACGAGGGCTGTTCTGAAGAAGCTCTGAAACCAGGGCTGTTGTTTTGTTCAACCTGTATTACAACATCTGCAGGTCCGGTAGATGGGGAGCCTGAAAAACAACAAACAAAAAAAACAGCATTAGGCCTTGTTTTAACATATTCCGGCATAAAAAAATATATAAATATTAAAATAATAATATAAATAATAATATATAATTGATTCATACCTAGTCCTTGGAACGACGTCTCGTGAATATCGGCCAAGTAGAATTGTTCGGGTGAAGCGGAACTGTGGATCTGAGCACTAATTATCCTTTGGTGTTTAGAAATATGGGGACAACGTTGTCCTGGCCAAGGGGAGTTGACCTGCCGTTTAAAGTCTCTGTTCGCTGCTTTTGTGTAAATACATCCTGGGAGTAGGGCAGAATTGTCTCGTAGTCATATGCTTCGCAGAAACCGTTCAGGCTCCATAGGGCATCGTTTAACCTTCTAGGCTTTAGGTCCTCTGTAAACATATAAATAACTTTTAATAAGATGCCCACACTTTTTGTTTTAAGGTATAAATATTTTTATGTATGGAATTCTTGGAGCTTACTTACGTTGACAATTCAGGGCAGGCGTTTGTTTGTCGGCACTTTGTTTCGGAGCCCCATGGGATGATTCGAGCTCAGTTATACCTCGGAGTATCTGCGTGAATGCTTCAGAATCTATAAAACATTCGACAATATTAAAGCTATAAACACTTTAGCATATTGCCTGTATACGGTAAGCATACTGATCCTAATGATTGTTTAATATTTCTATAACATCCAATATTTTCAAACAATTCCCCACAACAATCAAATCTAAGAAAGATTTATTTCAAGAACTCACCTTGCGATAGATCCATTAGACTGTTTTCCCCGATTATCTTTTAAAAACATCGTTGGAGTTTCGATTCTTCGGACATTTGTTAAAGGCTGTTTATAGGTGTCTGGGGTGCCGAAATTAAACCTAGCATTTCTCGTTCTGTACACTGATCTAAGACCCCCCCCTGAATGATTTGCATAGACATTTGTCCAACTGTTCTAAAAACATCATATTTGACCTTTCAAACTCTTGGACAATGTGTGTTAAAGGCTCGTCTTGGAGGTGTCTGTGGGGCCGAATTAAACCTAGGGCTGGCGTTAAGCTGGGTCGAATTAGAGATATGATTGTTTCGGGAATCTGTGTTAACATGTTTCCTGGAAGGCCCTGACTCATTCATACGTGTATAATGTTATTGTTCGGGGGAATAGGCATCTGTTTTCATCTATTGTCATTATGTCAAACTACCCACGCAATCATGCATATGGTTAACTATATCTTGGAGCTCTGTAGGAAACCTGGCATAAGAGTGTTTCAATTGTAAAACTTTGGTCTATATGGGGGCGCACATCTGTCTAATTAAGGATGTGTGTGTGTGTGTGTGTTTACATGTGTGTTTTTTAACGGCGGTATTTGCTTGTTTTAGCCCTAATGTTTTAACATACGGGGTAGCTCGCTACGCCAGAATGACACATCCTGATTGTATTGATGCTCGAGTAGAATACACATGCGCCTCTGAGTAGAGCCTTTCGTGATTTTAAACCCAGGGTAAACGCTTTGAAAAAGTTCTTGGTCTATTTCAGAATCTGCTGTTTCCCCCACAGAATTGGCCGATTCAAGAAGGTTGGCAGCTTCACAGAACATCAAATCGTAACCTCAGAAATGTCATTTAAATCTTTGACATCATCAGGTTTCGCTGGTGTCTTTGGAGCCTCCTCGGGATGCTTGTCTGGGCATCCTCCGATGTTTGTGCGTTGTGTTCATAAGCCGGTGAGGAGTCTGAAATAAAAATAATACATACACAAATAGGTTATTAACCCTAAAATATGTTAAAAATGCCAAATACATTTCAGATATAAGCCTATATATTAACAATACATTAATTAAATACCTCGGCTTTTTTGACGAGGGCTGTTCTGAAGAGCTCTGAAACCAGGGGCTGTTGTCTTTGTTCAACCTGTATTACAACATCTGCAGGTCCGGTAGATGGGGAGCCTGAAAAAACAAAAAACAAAAAAACAGCATTAGGCCTTGTTTTAACATATTCCGGCATAAAAAAAATATATAAATATTAAAATAAATAATATATATAAATAATAATATATAATTGATTCATACCTAGTCCTTGGAACGACGTCTCGTGAATATCGGCCAAGTAGAATTGTTCGGGTGAAGCGGAACTGTGGATCTGAGCACTAATTATCCTTTGGTTTTAGAAATATGGGGGACAACGTTGTCCTGGCCAAGGGGAGTTGACCTGCGTTTAAAGTCTCTGTTCGCTGCTTTTGTGTAAAACATCCTGGGAGTAGGGCAGAATTGTCTCGTAGTCATATGCTTCGCAGAAACCGTTCAGGCTCCATAGGGCATCGTTTAACCTTCTAGGCTTTAGGTCCTCTGTAAACATATAAAATAACTTTTAATATAAGATGCCCACACTTTTTGTTTTTAAGGTATAAATATTTTTATGTATGGAATTCTTGGAGCTTACTTACGTTGACAATTCAGGGCAGGTTTGTTGGTAGGCACTTTGTTTCGGAGCCCATGGGATGGTTCGAGCTCAGTTATACCTCGGAGTATCTGCGTGAATGCTTCAGAATCTATAAAAACATTCGACAATATTAAAGCTATAATCACTTTAGCTAATATTGCCTTGTTATACGGTAAGCATACTGATCCTAATGATTGTTTAATATTTCTATAACATCCCACGCTTTTCAAACAATTCCCCACAACAATCAAATCTAATAAAGATTTATTTCAAGAACTCACCTTGCGATAGATCCATTAGACTGTTTTCCCCGATTATCTTTTTAACGCTTCAGTCCGATAACGATTCTTGGAGTTTCTGGAGGTGCTGTTTGCATCGGAACTAAAACGCTGCTAACATTGCCCATGGTTTCTAGCGCTTTTGTACCCTACGACCTAGAGAAAACCCCTGAATGATTTTTTTACATAGCATTTGGGGTTTGTCGTTTTTTTCGGGCTTACCCCCGCCCATGGTATATTTGACACATTTCAAACACATGGTATTGGGTGTGTCTAAACATTAGGATCCTTTTGGAGCTTCTAAAATCTCCGGGGTGCTAGCACCTAGATGCATGGGGGTGTGTTGTTCTCGACATCGCTGGGATGAATGACTTTTTAGCCCACCTAAAAAAAATAGTTTTATGAAAGGCCTTTAAGATTAGGAGTCGTAAGACACAATATTATTGTTGGGGGGTAGGCATCTGTTTTGCAGGCTAGTGTAAACCTTGGTTTCAAACGACCCACCAGGCATGCATGGTATTTTTTTAACAAACAACCCGCCCCCCTTTTCTGTTTTTGAAACACACACACAACACACACACACACACACAGCCACTACAGAAAACTCCCTCACGCACATGCGCGCGCACATGGCTTTTTCCGCAAGATTTTTCTCAGGGACAGACTGCGCTAAGAGTGAACAAACGCGAGAGTTCATAACGTGGTGAGATTCTGATTTTAAAACCATTTATTTCATTCAAAATATTTAGTACATACATTTTATATCGTTACATTCTTAAGGTATTTTACGATGCCTTTCTTACAGATCCTGGGAGCTTATGCAACCAACCGCCATTGTCCGTGTCGAGTTCACCCTCAAAAGGCAAGGCTCTCTTGCTATGTCCATCAACACATGGTAAGTTTTCACTCCAGGGGTAGATCCGCCGTCGGGCCTTTTGGTCTTGACTCTGTCTCAAGGAAAGCCTCGCCCAGCGCTTTAACTGTTCCCCATTTTGGAAGAGAATGTCCAGCTTATTCATAAGTGTTATGAAAATTGGATAATCCACCCATTTAAAACTAAACACAGGAATAAAAAAGTTTACATGTTTGCGGGCTCTGGAAGCTACCGGAGAATTGACAGACTTTGTAGCATTAGCCTTATCATAAAGGTCACAGGCTAAAATTGTCACTTTGTTGTCAGGGCTATAGTCCATTGAAGCAATTCTTAGAGCCTTGAGATCACTGCGGCCGCAGACCTGTTCTTCCAACGCATATCCTGGCACATTTGTAACACTTAGGACCTGTTCAATTTTACAAAGAGCCAGCCTGATGTTTAGCCATTCTCTCATCCCCAGAGCGGGGGAAAACTCCCAGGTTTTGCAGGATAAAGGGGTTTTGGGTCCACGGTCTGTGAATATCTTTACCGTAGAATCCTCCGGGTGGAATATGTAAGACATGTGGCCCTCACTCGTACCCCAAAATCCTTTAAAACATTCTGGAGCTTCACACAGAACTTCTTCAAGGCTTTGGTCACTGGGTTCATGACAAGCCGAGCATAACATCCCTAAAATTGGCATAGGTGTCATTTTGTTTAATATTCAGGGGGGTTATCATGTACAGTCTTAAACAGGTATTGTTCAGCGGCTTTATAAGGGGCCTTAACCAACCCAAACCGTGAGAAACAGTAACAGGTTGACCTGACACATGGTCACTTACTCAACCCTGGGCATGCACCCTTCTACATGACATAGGGTCATAAATCATTACATAGGGTCATAAATCAGGCGGGTCATCAATCATTAACGGCTGTCAAAGGACCCTTACTCACCCCATAGCCCCCACCTAACCAGGCTTGTCTATCAGGCTTGGGTCATCAATCATTAACGGCCTGTCAAATGGACCCTTACACCCATAGCCCCCACCTAACCAGGCTTGCCTGACCAGAAGACATGCACACGTCATCACTACATAGGGTTCACATAGAGTTCACATAGGTTCACATAGGGTCATCAATCAAAATTTGACCCGTGACATCTACTCTATTCTCTCTGTAAGCCATGCTCATAAAAAAAATCTGCTAGGCTAAAACATCTCTCACAAACTCTGCAAAACTGGGGTGTGTGTGCAGCTGCCTCTTTCCTGGCTGCACCTCTACACCCTTGCCTGGCTGTCCTCCTCCATTAAAACGATGAAGGAACCAATTGCTTTTCAGCTTCCATTAACCCTCTTTCTGTTCGACCTCCTGAATCTTTTACAGTCCTGAATTATCCAGTTGATTTTTATGCTGCCAGTGTTATTCTGGTCGGTGGTATTATAGTATTTCTGAATGGGTAGTGCTGTTGTCTGCTGATTGAGGGACATATTGATAGTGAGGGTGAACACTCAAAATACAGGGGGGACTTTCAGGATGTGACCATTCAAATGGGATGAGCATTTGTGCCACTGTCATCTCAATTTTACTTCCGGAATGTAGTTTATTCATCATCATCAAGCATTGTGTCATGGCATACATTATTCAATTACTGTACTGTATGAGGGAAAAGTATGAAAATGTATGCACTCTTACTGTAAGTCGCTCTGGATAAGAGTGTCTGCTAATTGACTAAAATGTACATGTAAAATGTATTAGAGTAATCTTCTACAGCAAAAAAACATGACAACTGTGTTCTAGTATATTTAGATCAGGGTATTTTGCTTTAAGCATCTTATTGATCATTTTACTGCAGTGGCTACATCAGGGTCACACAGAGTGTTTCTTGGTAGTCTTAACAAATCTACTTTGAAACAAAAGTATACACCTCACACACATGGTTATGGGCTTAAACAAGAAGACACCTGTACCATGTCAGATGTACAGTATAGTTGAAATGTGTTAAATGTTGAGTTTGCATCCCCATATTTGGCACTTTATATACATTAATAAACATTGACACAGAAATACTGGATTTTCTGCAGCTTTCAAAAATAATGTTTATTAATTATTAAAATGTGAATAACATTCCACCCATGAGGCCACTAGGTCATTGGACTGAAAGGGCTACACAGATGAATGGACTAGAACGTGGAGTGATCGACTGATCATAATGCCATGGAAATTATAGAAACTTTCTGATATTGTATTAAGACCAAACTTAAACACTGAAATGGATATAACAGTAACATTACTGCTATGAAGTAGGCTTACTGTATATCGACAGAAAGCACCAAACCTTGGTTCAAA
>NW_022262110.1:0-49317 GCF_002021735.2 Oncorhynchus kisutch | reverse complement strand
GACTCGATATAGGCCGATAGTTATACTACTGTCTCTAACAGACCAGCAAGACCTAATGTCCCTATAATATTATGAGAGACCAGCTAGATCTACTGTCTCTACTATATTATGACTAGACCAGCTAGATCTACTGTCTCTATTATTATGCCCAGAACGCAGCTAGATAGACCTGTATCTAATTATATTATGACAGACGAGCTAGATCTACTGTCTCTATTTATTATGAAGACCAGCTAAATCTAAAACCTTCTCTCTATATTATGAAAGAGCAAGCTAGACCTCTATCTCTTCTATATATGACAGACCAGCTAGATCTACTGCTCTCTATTTATGACAGACGCGCTAAATCTACTGTCTGTACTATATTACAACAGACCATCCAGATCTACTTGTCTCTATTATAAATACGACAGACGACTAGATCTACTGCCTCTAATATTTTTGACAACGAGCTAGATATACTGTCTTTATTATATTATGCAGACCAGCTAGATCTGCCTTTTCTACTAAATTACGAATAGGCCAGCTAGATCACTGTCTCTATTATATTATGAGACAGACCATCTATAATCTACCTTCCTCTACCTATTTATGAATAGATCAGACTAGATATAACTTATCCTCTTCTCTATTGAACAACCGGCTAGTTTACTGTCTCTAATATTTATGAAAGACCAGCTAGATCTACTATCTCTTATTATATTATGACAGACCAGCTAGATCTACTGTCTCTAATATATTATGACAGACCAGCTAGATCTACTGTCTCTATTATATTATGACAGACCAGCTAGATCTACTGTCTCTATTATATTATGACAGACCAGCTAGATCTACTGTCTCTATTATATTATGACAGACCAGCTAGATCTACTGTCTCTATTATATTATGACAGACCAGCTAGATCTACTGTCTCTATTATATTATGACAGACCAGCTAGATCTACTGTCTCTATTATATTATGACAGACCAGCTAGATCTACTGTCTCTATTATATTATGACAGACCAGCTAGATCTACTGTCTCTATTATATTATGACAGACCAGCTAGATCTACTGTCTCTATTATATTATGACAGACCAGCTAGATCTACTGTCTCTATTATATTATGACAGACCAGCTAGATCTACTGTCTCTATTATATTATGACAGACCAGCTAGATCTACTGTCTCTATTATATTATGACAGACCAGCTAGATCTACTGTCTCTATTATATTATGACAGACCAGCTAGATCTACTGTCTCTATTATATTATGACAGACCAGCTAGATCTACTGTCTCTATTATATTATGACAGACCAGCTAGATCTACTGTCTCTATTATATTATGACAGACCAGCTAGATCTACTGTCTCTATTATATTATGACAGACCAGCTAGATCTACTGTCTCTATTATATTATGACAGACCAGCTAGATCTACTGTCTCTATTATATTATGACAGACCAGCTAGATCTACTGTCTCTATTATATTATGACAGACCAGCTAGATCTACTGTCTCTATTATATTATGACAGACCAGCTAGATCTACTGTCTCTATTATTATGACAGACCAGCTAGATCTACTGTCTCTATTATATTATGACAGACCAGCTAGATCTACTGTCTCTATTATATTATGACAGACCAGCTAGATCTACTGTCTCTATTATATTATGACAGACCAGCTAGATCTACTGTCTCTATTATATTATGACAGACCAGCTAGATCTACTGTCTCTATTATATTATGACAGACCAGCTAGATCTACTGTCTCTATTATATTATGACAGACCAGCTAGATCTACTGTCTCTATTATATTATGACAGACCAGCTAGATCTACTGTCTCTATTATATTATGACAGACCAGCTAGATCTACTGTCTCTATTATATTATGACAGACCAGCTAGATCTACTGTCTCTATTATATTATGACAGACCAGCTAGATCTACTGTCTCTATTATATTATGACAGACCAGCTAGATCTACTGTCTCTATTATATTATGACAGACCAGCTAGATCTACTGTCTCTATTATATTATGACAGACCAGCTAGATCTACTGTCTCTATTATATTATGACAGACCAGCTAGATCTACTGTCTCTATTATATTATGACAGACCAGCTAGATCTACTGTCTCTATTATATTATGACAGACCAGCTAGATCTACTGTCTCTATTATATTATGACAGACCAGCTAGATCTACTGTCTCTATTATATTATGACAGACCAGCTAGATCTACTGTCTCTATTATATTATGACAGACCAGCTAGATCTACTGTCTCTATTATATTATGACAGACCAGCTAGATCTACTGTCTCTATTATATTATGACAGACCAGCTAGATCTACTGTCTCTATTATATTATGACAGACCAGCTAGATCTACTGTCTCTATTATATTATGACAGACCAGCTAGATCTACTGTCTCTATTATATTATGACAGACCAGCTAGATCTACTGTCTCTATTATATTATGACAGACCAGCTAGATCTACTGTCTCTATTATATTATGACAGACCAGCTAGATCTACTGTCTCTATTATATTATGACAGACCAGCTAGATCTACTGTCTCTATTATATTATGACAGACCAGCTAGATCTACTGTCTCTATTATATTATGACAGACCAGCTAGATCTACTGTCTCTATTATATTATGACAGACCAGCTAGATCTACTGTCTCTATTATATTATGACAGACCAGCTAGATCTACTGTCTCTATTATATTATGACAGACCAGCTAGATCTACTGTCTCTATTATATTATGACAGACCAGCTAGATCTACTGTCTCTATTATATTATGACAGACCAGCTAGATCTACTGTCTCTATTATATTATGACAGACCAGCTAGATCTACTGTCTCTATTATATTATGACAGACCAGCTAGATCTACTGTCTCTATTATATTATGACAGACCAGCTAGATCTACTGTCTCTATTATATTATGACAGACCAGCTAGATCTACTGTCTCTATTATATTATGACAGACCAGCTAGATCTACTGTCTCTATTATATTATGACAGACCAGCTAGATCTACTGTCTCTATTATATTATGACAGACCAGCTAGATCTACTGTCTCTATTATATTATGACAGACCAGCTAGATCTACTGTCTCTATTATATTATGACAGACCAGCTAGATCTACTGTCTCTATTATATTATGACAGACCAGCTAGATCTACTGTCTCTATTATATTATGACAGACCAGCTAGATCTACTGTCTCTATTATATTATGACAGACCAGCTAGATCTACTGTCTCTATTATATTATGACAGACCAGCTAGATCTACTGTCTCTATTATATTATGACAGACCAGCTAGATCTACTGTCTCTATTATATTATGACAGACCAGCTAGATCTACTGTCTCTATTATATTATGACAGACCAGCTAGATCTACTGTCTCTATTATATTATGACAGACCAGCTAGATCTACTGTCTCTATTATATTATGACAGACCAGCTAGATCTACTGTCTCTATTATATTATGACAGACCAGCTAGATCTACTGTCTCTATTATATTATGACAGACCAGCTAGATCTACTGTCTCTATTATATTATGACAGACCAGCTAGATCTACTGTCTCTATTATATTATGACAGACCAGCTAGATCTACTGTCTCTATTATATTATGACAGACCAGCTAGATCTACTGTCTCTATTATATTATGACAGACCAGCTAGATCTACTGTCTCTATTATATTATGACAGACCAGCTAGATCTACTGTCTCTATTATATTATGACAGACCAGCTAGATCTACTGTCTCTATTATATTATGACAGACCAGCTAGATCTACTGTCTCTATTATATTATGACAGACCAGCTAGATCTACTGTCTCTATTATATTATGACAGACCAGCTAGATCTACTGTCTCTATTATATTATGACAGACCAGCTAGATCTACTGTCTCTATTATATTATGACAGACCAGCTAGATCTACTGTCTCTATTATATTATGACAGACCAGCTAGATCTACTGTCTCTATTATATTATGACAGACCAGCTAGATCTACTGTCTCTATTATATTATGACAGACCAGCTAGATCTACTGTCTCTATTATATTATGACAGACCAGCTAGATCTACTGTCTCTATTATATTATGACAGACCAGCTAGATCTACTGTCTCTATTATATTATGACAGACCAGCTAGATCTACTGTCTCTATTATATTATGACAGACCAGCTAGATCTACTGTCTCTATTATATTATGACAGACCAGCTAGATCTACTGTCTCTATTATATTATGACAGACCAGCTAGATCTACTGTCTCTATTATATTATGACAGACCAGCTAGATCTACTGTCTCTATTATATTATGACAGACCAGCTAGATCTACTGTCTCTATTATATTATGACAGACCAGCTAGATCTACTGTCTCTATTATATTATGACAGACCAGCTAGATCTACTGTCTCTATTATATTATGACAGACCAGCTAGATCTACTGTCTCTATTATATTATGACAGACCAGCTAGATCTACTGTCTCTATTATATTATGACAGACCAGCTAGATCTACTGTCTCTATTATATTATGACAGACCAGCTAGATCTACTGTCTCTATTATATTATGACAGACCAGCTAGATCTACTGTCTCTATTATATTATGACAGACCAGCTAGATCTACTGTCTCTATTATATTATGACAGACCAGCTAGATCTACTGTCTCTATTATATTATGACAGACCAGCTAGATCTACTGTCTCTATTATATTATGACAGACCAGCTAGATCTACTGTCTCTATTATATTATGACAGACCAGCTAGATCTACTGTCTCTATTATATTATGACAGACCAGCTAGATCTACTGTCTCTATTATATTATGACAGACCAGCTAGATCTACTGTCTCTATTATATTATGACAGACCAGCTAGATCTACTGTCTCTATTATATTATGACAGACCAGCTAGATCTACTGTCTCTATTATATTATGACAGACCAGCTAGATCTACTGTCTCTATTATATTATGACAGACCAGCTAGATCTACTGTCTCTATTATATTATGACAGACCAGCTAGATCTACTGTCTCTATTATATTATGACAGACCAGCTAGATCTACTGTCTCTATTATATTATGACAGACCAGCTAGATCTACTGTCTCTATTATATTATGACAGACCAGCTAGATCTACTGTCTCTATTATATTATGACAGACCAGCTAGATCTACTGTCTCTATTATATTATGACAGACCAGCTAGATCTACTGTCTCTATTATATTATGACAGACCAGCTAGATCTACTGTCTCTATTATATTATGACAGACCAGCTAGATCTACTGTCTCTATTATATTATGACAGACCAGCTAGATCTACTGTCTCTATTATATTATGACAGACCAGCTAGATCTACTGTCTCTATTATATTATGACAGACCAGCTAGATCTACTGTCTCTATTATATTATGACAGACCAGCTAGATCTACTGTCTCTATTATATTATGACAGACCAGCTAGATCTACTGTCTCTATTATATTATGACAGACCAGCTAGATCTACTGTCTCTATTATATTATGACAGACCAGCTAGATCTACTGTCTCTATTATATTATGACAGACCAGCTAGATCTACTGTCTCTATTATATTATGACAGACCAGCTAGATCTACTGTCTCTATTATATTATGACAGACCAGCTAGATCTACTGTCTCTATTATATTATGACAGACCAGCTAGATCTACTGTCTCTATTATATTATGACAGACCAGCTAGATCTACTGTCTCTATTATATTATGACAGACCAGCTAGATCTACTGTCTCTATTATATTATGACAGACCAGCTAGATCTACTGTCTCTATTATATTATGACAGACCAGCTAGATCTACTGTCTCTATTATATTATGACAGACCAGCTAGATCTACTGTCTCTATTATATTATGACAGACCAGCTAGATCTACTGTCTCTATTATATTATGACAGACCAGCTAGATCTACTGTCTCTATTATATTATGACAGACCAGCTAGATCTACTGTCTCTATTATATTATGACAGACCAGCTAGATCTACTGTCTCTATTATATTATGACAGACCAGCTAGATCTACTGTCTCTATTATATTATGACAGACCAGCTAGATCTACTGTCTCTATTATATTATGACAGACCAGCTAGATCTACTGTCTCTATTATATTATGACAGACCAGCTAGATCTACTGTCTCTATTATATTATGACAGACCAGCTAGATCTACTGTCTCTATTATATTATGACAGACCAGCTAGATCTACTGTCTCTATTATATTATGACAGACCAGCTAGATCTACTGTCTCTATTATATTATGACAGACCAGCTAGATCTACTGTCTCTATTATATTATGACAGACCAGCTAGATCTACTGTCTCTATTATATTATGACAGACCAGCTAGATCTACTGTCTCTATTATATTATGACAGACCAGCTAGATCTACTGTCTCTATTATATTATGACAGACCAGCTAGATCTACTGTCTCTATTATATTATGACAGACCAGCTAGATCTACTGTCTCTATTATATTATGACAGACCAGCTAGATCTACTGTCTCTATTATATTATGACAGACCAGCTAGATCTACTGTCTCTATTATATTATGACAGACCAGCTAGATCTACTGTCTCTATTATATTATGACAGACCAGCTAGATCTACTGTCTCTATTATATTATGACAGACCAGCTAGATCTACTGTCTCTATTATATTATGACAGACCAGCTAGATCTACTGTCTCTATTATATTATGACAGACCAGCTAGATCTACTGTCTCTATTATATTATGACAGACCAGCTAGATCTACTGTCTCTATTATATTATGACAGACCAGCTAGATCTACTGTCTCTATTATATTATGACAGACCAGCTAGATCTACTGTCTCTATTATATTATGACAGACCAGCTAGATCTACTGTCTCTATTATATTATGACAGACCAGCTAGATCTACTGTCTCTATTATATTATGACAGACCAGCTAGATCTACTGTCTCTATTATATTATGACAGACCAGCTAGATCTACTGTCTCTATTATATTATGACAGACCAGCTAGATCTACTGTCTCTATTATATTATGACAGACCAGCTAGATCTACTGTCTCTATTATATTATGACAGACCAGCTAGATCTACTGTCTCTATTATATTATGACAGACCAGCTAGATCTACTGTCTCTATTATATTATGACAGACCAGCTAGATCTACTGTCTCTATTATATTATGACAGACCAGCTAGATCTACTGTCTCTATTATATTATGACAGACCAGCTAGATCTACTGTCTCTATTATATTATGACAGACCAGCTAGATCTACTGTCTCTATTATATTATGACAGACCAGCTAGATCTACTGTCTCTATTATATTATGACAGACCAGCTAGATCTACTGTCTCTATTATATTATGACAGACCAGCTAGATCTACTGTCTCTATTATATTATGACAGACCAGCTAGATCTACTGTCTCTATTATATTATGACAGACCAGCTAGATCTACTGTCTCTATTATATTATGACAGACCAGCTAGATCTACTGTCTCTATTATATTATGACAGACCAGCTAGATCTACTGTCTCTATTATATTATGACAGACCAGCTAGATCTACTGTCTCTATTATATTATGACAGACCAGCTAGATCTACTGTCTCTATTATATTATGACAGACCAGCTAGATCTACTGTCTCTATTATATTATGACAGACCAGCTAGATCTACTGTCTCTATTATATTATGACAGACCAGCTAGATCTACTGTCTCTATTATATTATGACAGACCAGCTAGATCTACTGTCTCTATTATATTATGACAGACCAGCTAGATCTACTGTCTCTATTATATTATGACAGACCAGCTAGATCTACTGTCTCTATTATATTATGACAGACCAGCTAGATCTACTGTCTCTATTATATTATGACAGACCAGCTAGATCTACTGTCTCTATTATATTATGACAGACCAGCTAGATCTACTGTCTCTATTATATTATGACAGACCAGCTAGATCTACTGTCTCTATTATATTATGACAGACCAGCTAGATCTACTGTCTCTATTATATTATGACAGACCAGCTAGATCTACTGTCTCTATTATATTATGACAGACCAGCTAGATCTACTGTCTCTATTATATTATGACAGACCAGCTAGATCTACTGTCTCTATTATATTATGACAGACCAGCTAGATCTACTGTCTCTATTATATTATGACAGACCAGCTAGATCTACTGTCTCTATTATATTATGACAGACCAGCTAGATCTACTGTCTCTATTATATTATGACAGACCAGCTAGATCTACTGTCTCTATTATATTATGACAGACCAGCTAGATCTACTGTCTCTATTATATTATGACAGACCAGCTAGATCTACTGTCTCTATTATATTATGACAGACCAGCTAGATCTACTGTCTCTATTATATTATGACAGACCAGCTAGATCTACTGTCTCTATTATATTATGACAGACCAGCTAGATCTACTGTCTCTATTATATTATGACAGACCAGCTAGATCTACTGTCTCTATTATATTATGACAGACCAGCTAGATCTACTGTCTCTATTATATTATGACAGACCAGCTAGATCTACTGTCTCTATTATATTATGACAGACCAGCTAGATCTACTGTCTCTATTATATTATGACAGACCAGCTAGATCTACTGTCTCTATTATATTATGACAGACCAGCTAGATCTACTGTCTCTATTATATTATGACAGACCAGCTAGATCTACTGTCTCTATTATATTATGACAGACCAGCTAGATCTACTGTCTCTATTATATTATGACAGACCAGCTAGATCTACTGTCTCTATTATATTATGACAGACCAGCTAGATCTACTGTCTCTATTATATTATGACAGACCAGCTAGATCTACTGTCTCTATTATATTATGACAGACCAGCTAGATCTACTGTCTCTATTATATTATGACAGACCAGCTAGATCTACTGTCTCTATTATATTATGACAGACCAGCTAGATCTACTGTCTCTATTATATTATGACAGACCAGCTAGATCTACTGTCTCTATTATATTATGACAGACCAGCTAGATCTACTGTCTCTATTATATTATGACAGACCAGCTAGATCTACTGTCTCTATTATATTATGACAGACCAGCTAGATCTACTGTCTCTATTATATTATGACAGACCAGCTAGATCTACTGTCTCTATTATATTATGACAGACCAGCTAGATCTACTGTCTCTATTATATTATGACAGACCAGCTAGATCTACTGTCTCTATTATATTATGACAGACCAGCTAGATCTACTGTCTCTATTATATTATGACAGACCAGCTAGATCTACTGTCTCTATTATATTATGACAGACCAGCTAGATCTACTGTCTCTATTATATTATGACAGACCAGCTAGATCTACTGTCTCTATTATATTATGACAGACCAGCTAGATCTACTGTCTCTATTATATTATGACAGACCAGCTAGATCTACTGTCTCTATTATATTATGACAGACCAGCTAGATCTACTGTCTCTATTATATTATGACAGACCAGCTAGATCTACTGTCTCTATTATATTATGACAGACCAGCTAGATCTACTGTCTCTATTATATTATGACAGACCAGCTAGATCTACTGTCTCTATTATATTATGACAGACCAGCTAGATCTACTGTCTCTATTATATTATGACAGACCAGCTAGATCTACTGTCTCTATTATATTATGACAGACCAGCTAGATCTACTGTCTCTATTATATTATGACAGACCAGCTAGATCTACTGTCTCTATTATATTATGACAGACCAGCTAGATCTACTGTCTCTATTATATTATGACAGACCAGCTAGATCTACTGTCTCTATTATATTATGACAGACCAGCTAGATCTACTGTCTCTATTATATTATGACAGACCAGCTAGATCTACTGTCTCTATTATATTATGACAGACCAGCTAGATCTACTGTCTCTATTATATTATGACAGACCAGCTAGATCTACTGTCTCTATTATATTATGACAGACCAGCTAGATCTACTGTCTCTATTATATTATGACAGACCAGCTAGATCTACTGTCTCTATTATATTATGACAGACCAGCTAGATCTACTGTCTCTATTATATTATGACAGACCAGCTAGATCTACTGTCTCTATTATATTATGACAGACCAGCTAGATCTACTGTCTCTATTATATTATGACAGACCAGCTAGATCTACTGTCTCTATTATATTATGACAGACCAGCTAGATCTACTGTCTCTATTATATTATGACAGACCAGCTAGATCTACTGTCTCTATTATATTATGACAGACCAGCTAGATCTACTGTCTCTATTATATTATGACAGACCAGCTAGATCTACTGTCTCTATTATATTATGACAGACCAGCTAGATCTACTGTCTCTATTATATTATGACAGACCAGCTAGATCTACTGTCTCTATTATATTATGACAGACCAGCTAGATCTACTGTCTCTATTATATTATGACAGACCAGCTAGATCTACTGTCTCTATTATATTATGACAGACCAGCTAGATCTACTGTCTCTATTATATTATGACAGACCAGCTAGATCTACTGTCTCTATTATATTATGACAGACCAGCTAGATCTACTGTCTCTATTATATTATGACAGACCAGCTAGATCTACTGTCTCTATTATATTATGACAGACCAGCTAGATCTACTGTCTCTATTATATTATGACAGACCAGCTAGATCTACTGTCTCTATTATATTATGACAGACCAGCTAGATCTACTGTCTCTATTATATTATGACAGACCAGCTAGATCTACTGTCTCTATTATATTATGACAGACCAGCTAGATCTACTGTCTCTATTATATTATGACAGACCAGCTAGATCTACTGTCTCTATTATATTATGACAGACCAGCTAGATCTACTGTCTCTATTATATTATGACAGACCAGCTAGATCTACTGTCTCTATTATATTATGACAGACCAGCTAGATCTACTGTCTCTATTATATTATGACAGACCAGCTAGATCTACTGTCTCTATTATATTATGACAGACCAGCTAGATCTACTGTCTCTATTATATTATGACAGACCAGCTAGATCTACTGTCTCTATTATATTATGACAGACCAGCTAGATCTACTGTCTCTATTATATTATGACAGACCAGCTAGATCTACTGTCTCTATTATATTATGACAGACCAGCTAGATCTACTGTCTCTATTATATTATGACAGACCAGCTAGATCTACTGTCTCTATTATATTATGACAGACCAGCTAGATCTACTGTCTCTATTATATTATGACAGACCAGCTAGATCTACTGTCTCTATTATATTATGACAGACCAGCTAGATCTACTGTCTCTATTATATTATGACAGACCAGCTAGATCTACTGTCTCTATTATATTATGACAGACCAGCTAGATCTACTGTCTCTATTATATTATGACAGACCAGCTAGATCTACTGTCTCTATTATATTATGACAGACCAGCTAGATCTACTGTCTCTATTATATTATGACAGACCAGCTAGATCTACTGTCTCTATTATATTATGACAGACCAGCTAGATCTACTGTCTCTATTATATTATGACAGACCAGCTAGATCTACTGTCTCTATTATATTATGACAGACCAGCTAGATCTACTGTCTCTATTATATTATGACAGACCAGCTAGATCTACTGTCTCTATTATATTATGACAGACCAGCTAGATCTACTGTCTCTATTATATTATGACAGACCAGCTAGATCTACTGTCTCTATTATATTATGACAGACCAGCTAGATCTACTGTCTCTATTATATTATGACAGACCAGCTAGATCTACTGTCTCTATTATATTATGACAGACCAGCTAGATCTACTGTCTCTATTATATTATGACAGACCAGCTAGATCTACTGTCTCTATTATATTATGACAGACCAGCTAGATCTACTGTCTCTATTATATTATGACAGACCAGCTAGATCTACTGTCTCTATTATATTATGACAGACCAGCTAGATCTACTGTCTCTATTATATTATGACAGACCAGCTAGATCTACTGTCTCTATTATATTATGACAGACCAGCTAGATCTACTGTCTCTATTATATTATGACAGACCAGCTAGATCTACTGTCTCTATTATATTATGACAGACCAGCTAGATCTACTGTCTCTATTATATTATGACAGACCAGCTAGATCTACTGTCTCTATTATATTATGACAGACCAGCTAGATCTACTGTCTCTATTATATTATGACAGACCAGCTAGATCTACTGTCTCTATTATATTATGACAGACCAGCTAGATCTACTGTCTCTATTATATTATGACAGACCAGCTAGATCTACTGTCTCTATTATATTATGACAGACCAGCTAGATCTACTGTCTCTATTATATTATGACAGACCAGCTAGATCTACTGTCTCTATTATATTATGACAGACCAGCTAGATCTACTGTCTCTATTATATTATGACAGACCAGCTAGATCTACTGTCTCTATTATATTATGACAGACCAGCTAGATCTACTGTCTCTATTATATTATGACAGACCAGCTAGATCTACTGTCTCTATTATATTATGACAGACCAGCTAGATCTACTGTCTCTATTATATTATGACAGACCAGCTAGATCTACTGTCTCTATTATATTATGACAGACCAGCTAGATCTACTGTCTCTATTATATTATGACAGACCAGCTAGATCTACTGTCTCTATTATATTATGACAGACCAGCTAGATCTACTGTCTCTATTATATTATGACAGACCAGCTAGATCTACTGTCTCTATTATATTATGACAGACCAGCTAGATCTACTGTCTCTATTATATTATGACAGACCAGCTAGATCTACTGTCTCTATTATATTATGACAGACCAGCTAGATCTACTGTCTCTATTATATTATGACAGACCAGCTAGATCTACTGTCTCTATTATATTATGACAGACCAGCTAGATCTACTGTCTCTATTATATTATGACAGACCAGCTAGATCTACTGTCTCTATTATATTATGACAGACCAGCTAGATCTACTGTCTCTATTATATTATGACAGACCAGCTAGATCTACTGTCTCTATTATATTATGACAGACCAGCTAGATCTACTGTCTCTATTATATTATGACAGACCAGCTAGATCTACTGTCTCTATTATATTATGACAGACCAGCTAGATCTACTGTCTCTATTATATTATGACAGACCAGCTAGATCTACTGTCTCTATTATATTATGACAGACCAGCTAGATCTACTGTCTCTATTATATTATGACAGACCAGCTAGATCTACTGTCTCTATTATATTATGACAGACCAGCTAGATCTACTGTCTCTATTATATTATGACAGACCAGCTAGATCTACTGTCTCTATTATATTATGACAGACCAGCTAGATCTACTGTCTCTATTATATTATGACAGACCAGCTAGATCTACTGTCTCTATTATATTATGACAGACCAGCTAGATCTACTGTCTCTATTATATTATGACAGACCAGCTAGATCTACTGTCTCTATTATATTATGACAGACCAGCTAGATCTACTGTCTCTATTATATTATGACAGACCAGCTAGATCTACTGTCTCTATTATATTATGACAGACCAGCTAGATCTACTGTCTCTATTATATTATGACAGACCAGCTAGATCTACTGTCTCTATTATATTATGACAGACCAGCTAGATCTACTGTCTCTATTATATTATGACAGACCAGCTAGATCTACTGTCTCTATTATATTATGACAGACCAGCTAGATCTACTGTCTCTATTATATTATGACAGACCAGCTAGATCTACTGTCTCTATTATATTATGACAGACCAGCTAGATCTACTGTCTCTATTATATTATGACAGACCAGCTAGATCTACTGTCTCTATTATATTATGACAGACCAGCTAGATCTACTGTCTCTATTATATTATGACAGACCAGCTAGATCTACTGTCTCTATTATATTATGACAGACCAGCTAGATCTACTGTCTCTATTATATTATGACAGACCAGCTAGATCTACTGTCTCTATTATATTATGACAGACCAGCTAGATCTACTGTCTCTATTATATTATGACAGACCAGCTAGATCTACTGTCTCTATTATATTATGACAGACCAGCTAGATCTACTGTCTCTATTATATTATGACAGACCAGCTAGATCTACTGTCTCTATTATATTATGACAGACCAGCTAGATCTACTGTCTCTATTATATTATGACAGACCAGCTAGATCTACTGTCTCTATTATATTATGACAGACCAGCTAGATCTACTGTCTCTATTATATTATGACAGACCAGCTAGATCTACTGTCTCTATTATATTATGACAGACCAGCTAGATCTACTGTCTCTATTATATTATGACAGACCAGCTAGATCTACTGTCTCTATTATATTATGACAGACCAGCTAGATCTACTGTCTCTATTATATTATGACAGACCAGCTAGATCTACTGTCTCTATTATATTATGACAGACCAGCTAGATCTACTGTCTCTATTATATTATGACAGACCAGCTAGATCTACTGTCTCTATTATATTATGACAGACCAGCTAGATCTACTGTCTCTATTATATTATGACAGACCAGCTAGATCTACTGTCTCTATTATATTATGACAGACCAGCTAGATCTACTGTCTCTATTATATTATGACAGACCAGCTAGATCTACTGTCTCTATTATATTATGACAGACCAGCTAGATCTACTGTCTCTATTATATTATGACAGACCAGCTAGATCTACTGTCTCTATTATATTATGACAGACCAGCTAGATCTACTGTCTCTATTATATTATGACAGACCAGCTAGATCTACTGTCTCTATTATATTATGACAGACCAGCTAGATCTACTGTCTCTATTATATTATGACAGACCAGCTAGATCTACTGTCTCTATTATATTATGACAGACCAGCTAGATCTACTGTCTCTATTATATTATGACAGACCAGCTAGATCTACTGTCTCTATTATATTATGACAGACCAGCTAGATCTACTGTCTCTATTATATTATGACAGACCAGCTAGATCTACTGTCTCTATTATATTATGACAGACCAGCTAGATCTACTGTCTCTATTATATTATGACAGACCAGCTAGATCTACTGTCTCTATTATATTATGACAGACCAGCTAGATCTACTGTCTCTATTATATTATGACAGACCAGCTAGATCTACTGTCTCTATTATATTATGACAGACCAGCTAGATCTACTGTCTCTATTATATTATGACAGACCAGCTAGATCTACTGTCTCTATTATATTATGACAGACCAGCTAGATCTACTGTCTCTATTATATTATGACAGACCAGCTAGATCTACTGTCTCTATTATATTATGACAGACCAGCTAGATCTACTGTCTCTATTATATTATGACAGACCAGCTAGATCTACTGTCTCTATTATATTATGACAGACCAGCTAGATCTACTGTCTCTATTATATTATGACAGACCAGCTAGATCTACTGTCTCTATTATATTATGACAGACCAGCTAGATCTACTGTCTCTATTATATTATGACAGACCAGCTAGATCTACTGTCTCTATTATATTATGACAGACCAGCTAGATCTACTGTCTCTATTATATTATGACAGACCAGCTAGATCTACTGTCTCTATTATATTATGACAGACCAGCTAGATCTACTGTCTCTATTATATTATGACAGACCAGCTAGATCTACTGTCTCTATTATATTATGACAGACCAGCTAGATCTACTGTCTCTATTATATTATGACAGACCAGCTAGATCTACTGTCTCTATTATATTATGACAGACCAGCTAGATCTACTGTCTCTATTATATTATGACAGACCAGCTAGATCTACTGTCTCTATTATATTATGACAGACCAGCTAGATCTACTGTCTCTATTATATTATGACAGACCAGCTAGATCTACTGTCTCTATTATATTATGACAGACCAGCTAGATCTACTGTCTCTATTATATTATGACAGACCAGCTAGATCTACTGTCTCTATTATATTATGACAGACCAGCTAGATCTACTGTCTCTATTATATTATGACAGACCAGCTAGATCTACTGTCTCTATTATATTATGACAGACCAGCTAGATCTACTGTCTCTATTATATTATGACAGACCAGCTAGATCTACTGTCTCTATTATATTATGACAGACCAGCTAGATCTACTGTCTCTATTATATTATGACAGACCAGCTAGATCTACTGTCTCTATTATATTATGACAGACCAGCTAGATCTACTGTCTCTATTATATTATGACAGACCAGCTAGATCTACTGTCTCTATTATATTATGACAGACCAGCTAGATCTACTGTCTCTATTATATTATGACAGACCAGCTAGATCTACTGTCTCTATTATATTATGACAGACCAGCTAGATCTACTGTCTCTATTATATTATGACAGACCAGCTAGATCTACTGTCTCTATTATATTATGACAGACCAGCTAGATCTACTGTCTCTATTATATTATGACAGACCAGCTAGATCTACTGTCTCTATTATATTATGACAGACCAGCTAGATCTACTGTCTCTATTATATTATGACAGACCAGCTAGATCTACTGTCTCTATTATATTATGACAGACCAGCTAGATCTACTGTCTCTATTATATTATGACAGACCAGCTAGATCTACTGTCTCTATTATATTATGACAGACCAGCTAGATCTACTGTCTCTATTATATTATGACAGACCAGCTAGATCTACTGTCTCTATTATATTATGACAGACCAGCTAGATCTACTGTCTCTATTATATTATGACAGACCAGCTAGATCTACTGTCTCTATTATATTATGACAGACCAGCTAGATCTACTGTCTCTATTATATTATGACAGACCAGCTAGATCTACTGTCTCTATTATATTATGACAGACCAGCTAGATCTACTGTCTCTATTATATTATGACAGACCAGCTAGATCTACTGTCTCTATTATATTATGACAGACCAGCTAGATCTACTGTCTCTATTATATTATGACAGACCAGCTAGATCTACTGTCTCTATTATATTATGACAGACCAGCTAGATCTACTGTCTCTATTATATTATGACAGACCAGCTAGATCTACTGTCTCTATTATATTATGACAGACCAGCTAGATCTACTGTCTCTATTATATTATGACAGACCAGCTAGATCTACTGTCTCTATTATATTATGACAGACCAGCTAGATCTACTGTCTCTATTATATTATGACAGACCAGCTAGATCTACTGTCTCTATTATATTATGACAGACCAGCTAGATCTACTGTCTCTATTATATTATGACAGACCAGCTAGATCTACTGTCTCTATTATATTATGACAGACCAGCTAGATCTACTGTCTCTATTATATTATGACAGACCAGCTAGATCTACTGTCTCTATTATATTATGACAGACCAGCTAGATCTACTGTCTCTATTATATTATGACAGACCAGCTAGATCTACTGTCTCTATTATATTATGACAGACCAGCTAGATCTACTGTCTCTATTATATTATGACAGACCAGCTAGATCTACTGTCTCTATTATATTATGACAGACCAGCTAGATCTACTGTCTCTATTATATTATGACAGACCAGCTAGATCTACTGTCTCTATTATATTATGACAGACCAGCTAGATCTACTGTCTCTATTATATTATGACAGACCAGCTAGATCTACTGTCTCTATTATATTATGACAGACCAGCTAGATCTACTGTCTCTATTATATTATGACAGACCAGCTAGATCTACTGTCTCTATTATATTATGACAGACCAGCTAGATCTACTGTCTCTATTATATTATGACAGACCAGCTAGATCTACTGTCTCTATTATATTATGACAGACCAGCTAGATCTACTGTCTCTATTATATTATGACAGACCAGCTAGATCTACTGTCTCTATTATATTATGACAGACCAGCTAGATCTACTGTCTCTATTATATTATGACAGACCAGCTAGATCTACTGTCTCTATTATATTATGACAGACCAGCTAGATCTACTGTCTCTATTATATTATGACAGACCAGCTAGATCTACTGTCTCTATTATATTATGACAGACCAGCTAGATCTACTGTCTCTATTATATTATGACAGACCAGCTAGATCTACTGTCTCTATTATATTATGACAGACCAGCTAGATCTACTGTCTCTATTATATTATGACAGACCAGCTAGATCTACTGTCTCTATTATATTATGACAGACCAGCTAGATCTACTGTCTCTATTATATTATGACAGACCAGCTAGATCTACTGTCTCTATTATATTATGACAGACCAGCTAGATCTACTGTCTCTATTATATTATGACAGACCAGCTAGATCTACTGTCTCTATTATATTATGACAGACCAGCTAGATCTACTGTCTCTATTATATTATGACAGACCAGCTAGATCTACTGTCTCTATTATATTATGACAGACCAGCTAGATCTACTGTCTCTATTATATTATGACAGACCAGCTAGATCTACTGTCTCTATTATATTATGACAGACCAGCTAGATCTACTGTCTCTATTATATTATGACAGACCAGCTAGATCTACTGTCTCTATTATATTATGACAGACCAGCTAGATCTACTGTCTCTATTATATTATGACAGACCAGCTAGATCTACTGTCTCTATTATATTATGACAGACCAGCTAGATCTACTGTCTCTATTATATTATGACAGACCAGCTAGATCTACTGTCTCTATTATATTATGACAGACCAGCTAGATCTACTGTCTCTATTATATTATGACAGACCAGCTAGATCTACTGTCTCTATTATATTATGACAGACCAGCTAGATCTACTGTCTCTATTATATTATGACAGACCAGCTAGATCTACTGTCTCTATTATATTATGACAGACCAGCTAGATCTACTGTCTCTATTATATTATGACAGACCAGCTAGATCTACTGTCTCTATTATATTATGACAGACCAGCTAGATCTACTGTCTCTATTATATTATGACAGACCAGCTAGATCTACTGTCTCTATTATATTATGACAGACCAGCTAGATCTACTGTCTCTATTATATTATGACAGACCAGCTAGATCTACTGTCTCTATTATATTATGACAGACCAGCTAGATCTACTGTCTCTATTATATTATGACAGACCAGCTAGATCTACTGTCTCTATTATATTATGACAGACCAGCTAGATCTACTGTCTCTATTATATTATGACAGACCAGCTAGATCTACTGTCTCTATTATATTATGACAGACCAGCTAGATCTACTGTCTCTATTATATTATGACAGACCAGCTAGATCTACTGTCTCTATTATATTATGACAGACCAGCTAGATCTACTGTCTCTATTATATTATGACAGACCAGCTAGATCTACTGTCTCTATTATATTATGACAGACCAGCTAGATCTACTGTCTCTATTATATTATGACAGACCAGCTAGATCTACTGTCTCTATTATATTATGACAGACCAGCTAGATCTACTGTCTCTATTATATTATGACAGACCAGCTAGATCTACTGTCTCTATTATATTATGACAGACCAGCTAGATCTACTGTCTCTATTATATTATGACAGACCAGCTAGATCTACTGTCTCTATTATATTATGACAGACCAGCTAGATCTACTGTCTCTATTATATTATGACAGACCAGCTAGATCTACTGTCTCTATTATATTATGACAGACCAGCTAGATCTACTGTCTCTATTATATTATGACAGACCAGCTAGATCTACTGTCTCTATTATATTATGACAGACCAGCTAGATCTACTGTCTCTATTATATTATGACAGACCAGCTAGATCTACTGTCTCTATTATATTATGACAGACCAGCTAGATCTACTGTCTCTATTATATTATGACAGACCAGCTAGATCTACTGTCTCTATTATATTATGACAGACCAGCTAGATCTACTGTCTCTATTATATTATGACAGACCAGCTAGATCTACTGTCTCTATTATATTATGACAGACCAGCTAGATCTACTGTCTCTATTATATTATGACAGACCAGCTAGATCTACTGTCTCTATTATATTATGACAGACCAGCTAGATCTACTGTCTCTATTATATTATGACAGACCAGCTAGATCTACTGTCTCTATTATATTATGACAGACCAGCTAGATCTACTGTCTCTATTATATTATGACAGACCAGCTAGATCTACTGTCTCTATTATATTATGACAGACCAGCTAGATCTACTGTCTCTATTATATTATGACAGACCAGCTAGATCTACTGTCTCTATTATATTATGACAGACCAGCTAGATCTACTGTCTCTATTATATTATGACAGACCAGCTAGATCTACTGTCTCTATTATATTATGACAGACCAGCTAGATCTACTGTCTCTATTATATTATGACAGACCAGCTAGATCTACTGTCTCTATTATATTATGACAGACCAGCTAGATCTACTGTCTCTATTATATTATGACAGACCAGCTAGATCTACTGTCTCTATTATATTATGACAGACCAGCTAGATCTACTGTCTCTATTATATTATGACAGACCAGCTAGATCTACTGTCTCTATTATATTATGACAGACCAGCTAGATCTACTGTCTCTATTATATTATGACAGACCAGCTAGATCTACTGTCTCTATTATATTATGACAGACCAGCTAGATCTACTGTCTCTATTATATTATGACAGACCAGCTAGATCTACTGTCTCTATTATATTATGACAGACCAGCTAGATCTACTGTCTCTATTATATTATGACAGACCAGCTAGATCTACTGTCTCTATTATATTATGACAGACCAGCTAGATCTACTGTCTCTATTATATTATGACAGACCAGCTAGATCTACTGTCTCTATTATATTATGACAGACCAGCTAGATCTACTGTCTCTATTATATTATGACAGACCAGCTAGATCTACTGTCTCTATTATATTATGACAGACCAGCTAGATCTACTGTCTCTATTATATTATGACAGACCAGCTAGATCTACTGTCTCTATTATATTATGACAGACCAGCTAGATCTACTGTCTCTATTATATTATGACAGACCAGCTAGATCTACTGTCTCTATTATATTATGACAGACCAGCTAGATCTACTGTCTCTATTATATTATGACAGACCAGCTAGATCTACTGTCTCTATTATATTATGACAGACCAGCTAGATCTACTGTCTCTATTATATTATGACAGACCAGCTAGATCTACTGTCTCTATTATATTATGACAGACCAGCTAGATCTACTGTCTCTATTATATTATGACAGACCAGCTAGATCTACTGTCTCTATTATATTATGACAGACCAGCTAGATCTACTGTCTCTATTATATTATGACAGACCAGCTAGATCTACTGTCTCTATTATATTATGACAGACCAGCTAGATCTACTGTCTCTATTATATTATGACAGACCAGCTAGATCTACTGTCTCTATTATATTATGACAGACCAGCTAGATCTACTGTCTCTATTATATTATGACAGACCAGCTAGATCTACTGTCTCTATTATATTATGACAGACCAGCTAGATCTACTGTCTCTATTATATTATGACAGACCAGCTAGATCTACTGTCTCTATTATATTATGACAGACCAGCTAGATCTACTGTCTCTATTATATTATGACAGACCAGCTAGATCTACTGTCTCTATTATATTATGACAGACCAGCTAGATCTACTGTCTCTATTATATTATGACAGACCAGCTAGATCTACTGTCTCTATTATATTATGACAGACCAGCTAGATCTACTGTCTCTATTATATTATGACAGACCAGCTAGATCTACTGTCTCTATTATATTATGACAGACCAGCTAGATCTACTGTCTCTATTATATTATGACAGACCAGCTAGATCTACTGTCTCTATTATATTATGACAGACCAGCTAGATCTACTGTCTCTATTATATTATGACAGACCAGCTAGATCTACTGTCTCTATTATATTATGACAGACCAGCTAGATCTACTGTCTCTATTATATTATGACAGACCAGCTAGATCTACTGTCTCTATTATATTATGACAGACCAGCTAGATCTACTGTCTCTATTATATTATGACAGACCAGCTAGATCTACTGTCTCTATTATATTATGACAGACCAGCTAGATCTACTGTCTCTATTATATTATGACAGACCAGCTAGATCTACTGTCTCTATTATATTATGACAGACCAGCTAGATCTACTGTCTCTATTATATTATGACAGACCAGCTAGATCTACTGTCTCTATTATATTATGACAGACCAGCTAGATCTACTGTCTCTATTATATTATGACAGACCAGCTAGATCTACTGTCTCTATTATATTATGACAGACCAGCTAGATCTACTGTCTCTATTATATTATGACAGACCAGCTAGATCTACTGTCTCTATTATATTATGACAGACCAGCTAGATCTACTGTCTCTATTATATTATGACAGACCAGCTAGATCTACTGTCTCTATTATATTATGACAGACCAGCTAGATCTACTGTCTCTATTATATTATGACAGACCAGCTAGATCTACTGTCTCTATTATATTATGACAGACCAGCTAGATCTACTGTCTCTATTATATTATGACAGACCAGCTAGATCTACTGTCTCTATTATATTATGACAGACCAGCTAGATCTACTGTCTCTATTATATTATGACAGACCAGCTAGATCTACTGTCTCTATTATATTATGACAGACCAGCTAGATCTACTGTCTCTATTATATTATGACAGACCAGCTAGATCTACTGTCTCTATTATATTATGACAGACCAGCTAGATCTACTGTCTCTATTATATTATGACAGACCAGCTAGATCTACTGTCTCTATTATATTATGACAGACCAGCTAGATCTACTGTCTCTATTATATTATGACAGACCAGCTAGATCTACTGTCTCTATTATATTATGACAGACCAGCTAGATCTACTGTCTCTATTATATTATGACAGACCAGCTAGATCTACTGTCTCTATTATATTATGACAGACCAGCTAGATCTACTGTCTCTATTATATTATGACAGACCAGCTAGATCTACTGTCTCTATTATATTATGACAGACCAGCTAGATCTACTGTCTCTATTATATTATGACAGACCAGCTAGATCTACTGTCTCTATTATATTATGACAGACCAGCTAGATCTACTGTCTCTATTATATTATGACAGACCAGCTAGATCTACTGTCTCTATTATATTATGACAGACCAGCTAGATCTACTGTCTCTATTATATTATGACAGACCAGCTAGATCTACTGTCTCTATTATATTATGACAGACCAGCTAGATCTACTGTCTCTATTATATTATGACAGACCAGCTAGATCTACTGTCTCTATTATATTATGACAGACCAGCTAGATCTACTGTCTCTATTATATTATGACAGACCAGCTAGATCTACTGTCTCTATTATATTATGACAGACCAGCTAGATCTACTGTCTCTATTATATTATGACAGACCAGCTAGATCTACTGTCTCTATTATATTATGACAGACCAGCTAGATCTACTGTCTCTATTATATTATGACAGACCAGCTAGATCTACTGTCTCTATTATATTATGACAGACCAGCTAGATCTACTGTCTCTATTATATTATGACAGACCAGCTAGATCTACTGTCTCTATTATATTATGACAGACCAGCTAGATCTACTGTCTCTATTATATTATGACAGACCAGCTAGATCTACTGTCTCTATTATATTATGACAGACCAGCTAGATCTACTGTCTCTATTATATTATGACAGACCAGCTAGATCTACTGTCTCTATTATATTATGACAGACCAGCTAGATCTACTGTCTCTATTATATTATGACAGACCAGCTAGATCTACTGTCTCTATTATATTATGACAGACCAGCTAGATCTACTGTCTCTATTATATTATGACAGACCAGCTAGATCTACTGTCTCTATTATATTATGACAGACCAGCTAGATCTACTGTCTCTATTATATTATGACAGACCAGCTAGATCTACTGTCTCTATTATATTATGACAGACCAGCTAGATCTACTGTCTCTATTATATTATGACAGACCAGCTAGATCTACTGTCTCTATTATATTATGACAGACCAGCTAGATCTACTGTCTCTATTATATTATGACAGACCAGCTAGATCTACTGTCTCTATTATATTATGACAGACCAGCTAGATCTACTGTCTCTATTATATTATGACAGACCAGCTAGATCTACTGTCTCTATTATATTATGACAGACCAGCTAGATCTACTGTCTCTATTATATTATGACAGACCAGCTAGATCTACTGTCTCTATTATATTATGACAGACCAGCTAGATCTACTGTCTCTATTATATTATGACAGACCAGCTAGATCTACTGTCTCTATTATATTATGACAGACCAGCTAGATCTACTGTCTCTATTATATTATGACAGACCAGCTAGATCTACTGTCTCTATTATATTATGACAGACCAGCTAGATCTACTGTCTCTATTATATTATGACAGACCAGCTAGATCTACTGTCTCTATTATATTATGACAGACCAGCTAGATCTACTGTCTCTATTATATTATGACAGACCAGCTAGATCTACTGTCTCTATTATATTATGACAGACCAGCTAGATCTACTGTCTCTATTATATTATGACAGACCAGCTAGATCTACTGTCTCTATTATATTATGACAGACCAGCTAGATCTACTGTCTCTATTATATTATGACAGACCAGCTAGATCTACTGTCTCTATTATATTATGACAGACCAGCTAGATCTACTGTCTCTATTATATTATGACAGACCAGCTAGATCTACTGTCTCTATTATATTATGACAGACCAGCTAGATCTACTGTCTCTATTATATTATGACAGACCAGCTAGATCTACTGTCTCTATTATATTATGACAGACCAGCTAGATCTACTGTCTCTATTATATTATGACAGACCAGCTAGATCTACTGTCTCTATTATATTATGACAGACCAGCTAGATCTACTGTCTCTATTATATTATGACAGACCAGCTAGATCTACTGTCTCTATTATATTATGACAGACCAGCTAGATCTACTGTCTCTATTATATTATGACAGACCAGCTAGATCTACTGTCTCTATTATATTATGACAGACCAGCTAGATCTACTGTCTCTATTATATTATGACAGACCAGCTAGATCTACTGTCTCTATTATATTATGACAGACCAGCTAGATCTACTGTCTCTATTATATTATGACAGACCAGCTAGATCTACTGTCTCTATTATATTATGACAGACCAGCTAGATCTACTGTCTCTATTATATTATGACAGACCAGCTAGATCTACTGTCTCTATTATATTATGACAGACCAGCTAGATCTACTGTCTCTATTATATTATGACAGACCAGCTAGATCTACTGTCTCTATTATATTATGACAGACCAGCTAGATCTACTGTCTCTATTATATTATGACAGACCAGCTAGATCTACTGTCTCTATTATATTATGACAGACCAGCTAGATCTACTGTCTCTATTATATTATGACAGACCAGCTAGATCTACTGTCTCTATTATATTATGACAGACCAGCTAGATCTACTGTCTCTATTATATTATGACAGACCAGCTAGATCTACTGTCTCTATTATATTATGACAGACCAGCTAGATCTACTGTCTCTATTATATTATGACAGACCAGCTAGATCTACTGTCTCTATTATATTATGACAGACCAGCTAGATCTACTGTCTCTATTATATTATGACAGACCAGCTAGATCTACTGTCTCTATTATATTATGACAGACCAGCTAGATCTACTGTCTCTATTATATTATGACAGACCAGCTAGATCTACTGTCTCTATTATATTATGACAGACCAGCTAGATCTACTGTCTCTATTATATTATGACAGACCAGCTAGATCTACTGTCTCTATTATATTATGACAGACCAGCTAGATCTACTGTCTCTATTATATTATGACAGACCAGCTAGATCTACTGTCTCTATTATATTATGACAGACCAGCTAGATCTACTGTCTCTATTATATTATGACAGACCAGCTAGATCTACTGTCTCTATTATATTATGACAGACCAGCTAGATCTACTGTCTCTATTATATTATGACAGACCAGCTAGATCTACTGTCTCTATTATATTATGACAGACCAGCTAGATCTACTGTCTCTATTATATTATGACAGACCAGCTAGATCTACTGTCTCTATTATATTATGACAGACCAGCTAGATCTACTGTCTCTATTATATTATGACAGACCAGCTAGATCTACTGTCTCTATTATATTATGACAGACCAGCTAGATCTACTGTCTCTATTATATTATGACAGACCAGCTAGATCTACTGTCTCTATTATATTATGACAGACCAGCTAGATCTACTGTCTCTATTATATTATGACAGACCAGCTAGATCTACTGTCTCTATTATATTATGACAGACCAGCTAGATCTACTGTCTCTATTATATTATGACAGACCAGCTAGATCTACTGTCTCTATTATATTATGACAGACCAGCTAGATCTACTGTCTCTATTATATTATGACAGACCAGCTAGATCTACTGTCTCTATTATATTATGACAGACCAGCTAGATCTACTGTCTCTATTATATTATGACAGACCAGCTAGATCTACTGTCTCTATTATATTATGACAGACCAGCTAGATCTACTGTCTCTATTATATTATGACAGACCAGCTAGATCTACTGTCTCTATTATATTATGACAGACCAGCTAGATCTACTGTCTCTATTATATTATGACAGACCAGCTAGATCTACTGTCTCTATTATATTATGACAGACCAGCTAGATCTACTGTCTCTATTATATTATGACAGACCAGCTAGATCTACTGTCTCTATTATATTATGACAGACCAGCTAGATCTACTGTCTCTATTATATTATGACAGACCAGCTAGATCTACTGTCTCTATTATATTATGACAGACCAGCTAGATCTACTGTCTCTATTATATTATGACAGACCAGCTAGATCTACTGTCTCTATTATATTATGACAGACCAGCTAGATCTACTGTCTCTATTATATTATGACAGACCAGCTAGATCTACTGTCTCTATTATATTATGACAGACCAGCTAGATCTACTGTCTCTATTATATTATGACAGACCAGCTAGATCTACTGTCTCTATTATATTATGACAGACCAGCTAGATCTACTGTCTCTATTATATTATGACAGACCAGCTAGATCTACTGTCTCTATTATATTATGACAGACCAGCTAGATCTACTGTCTCTATTATATTATGACAGACCAGCTAGATCTACTGTCTCTATTATATTATGACAGACCAGCTAGATCTACTGTCTCTATTATATTATGACAGACCAGCTAGATCTACTGTCTCTATTATATTATGACAGACCAGCTAGATCTACTGTCTCTATTATATTATGACAGACCAGCTAGATCTACTGTCTCTATTATATTATGACAGACCAGCTAGATCTACTGTCTCTATTATATTATGACAGACCAGCTAGATCTACTGTCTCTATTATATTATGACAGACCAGCTAGATCTACTGTCTCTATTATATTATGACAGACCAGCTAGATCTACTGTCTCTATTATATTATGACAGACCAGCTAGATCTACTGTCTCTATTATATTATGACAGACCAGCTAGATCTACTGTCTCTATTATATTATGACAGACCAGCTAGATCTACTGTCTCTATTATATTATGACAGACCAGCTAGATCTACTGTCTCTATTATATTATGACAGACCAGCTAGATCTACTGTCTCTATTATATTATGACAGACCAGCTAGATCTACTGTCTCTATTATATTATGACAGACCAGCTAGATCTACTGTCTCTATTATATTATGACAGACCAGCTAGATCTACTGTCTCTATTATATTATGACAGACCAGCTAGATCTACTGTCTCTATTATATTATGACAGACCAGCTAGATCTACTGTCTCTATTATATTATGACAGACCAGCTAGATCTACTGTCTCTATTATATTATGACAGACCAGCTAGATCTACTGTCTCTATTATATTATGACAGACCAGCTAGATCTACTGTCTCTATTATATTATGACAGACCAGCTAGATCTACTGTCTCTATTATATTATGACAGACCAGCTAGATCTACTGTCTCTATTATATTATGACAGACCAGCTAGATCTACTGTCTCTATTATATTATGACAGACCAGCTAGATCTACTGTCTCTATTATATTATGACAGACCAGCTAGATCTACTGTCTCTATTATATTATGACAGACCAGCTAGATCTACTGTCTCTATTATATTATGACAGACCAGCTAGATCTACTGTCTCTATTATATTATGACAGACCAGCTAGATCTACTGTCTCTATTATATTATGACAGACCAGCTAGATCTACTGTCTCTATTATATTATGACAGACCAGCTAGATCTACTGTCTCTATTATATTATGACAGACCAGCTAGATCTACTGTCTCTATTATATTATGACAGACCAGCTAGATCTACTGTCTCTATTATATTATGACAGACCAGCTAGATCTACTGTCTCTATTATATTATGACAGACCAGCTAGATCTACTGTCTCTATTATATTATGACAGACCAGCTAGATCTACTGTCTCTATTATATTATGACAGACCAGCTAGATCTACTGTCTCTATTATATTATGACAGACCAGCTAGATCTACTGTCTCTATTATATTATGACAGACCAGCTAGATCTACTGTCTCTATTATATTATGACAGACCAGCTAGATCTACTGTCTCTATTATATTATGACAGACCAGCTAGATCTACTGTCTCTATTATATTATGACAGACCAGCTAGATCTACTGTCTCTATTATATTATGACAGACCAGCTAGATCTACTGTCTCTATTATATTATGACAGACCAGCTAGATCTACTGTCTCTATTATATTATGACAGACCAGCTAGATCTACTGTCTCTATTATATTATGACAGACCAGCTAGATCTACTGTCTCTATTATATTATGACAGACCAGCTAGATCTACTGTCTCTATTATATTATGACAGACCAGCTAGATCTACTGTCTCTATTATATTATGACAGACCAGCTAGATCTACTGTCTCTATTATATTATGACAGACCAGCTAGATCTACTGTCTCTATTATATTATGACAGACCAGCTAGATCTACTGTCTCTATTATATTATGACAGACCAGCTAGATCTACTGTCTCTATTATATTATGACAGACCAGCTAGATCTACTGTCTCTATTATATTATGACAGACCAGCTAGATCTACTGTCTCTATTATATTATGACAGACCAGCTAGATCTACTGTCTCTATTATATTATGACAGACCAGCTAGATCTACTGTCTCTATTATATTATGACAGACCAGCTAGATCTACTGTCTCTATTATATTATGACAGACCAGCTAGATCTACTGTCTCTATTATATTATGACAGACCAGCTAGATCTACTGTCTCTATTATATTATGACAGACCAGCTAGATCTACTGTCTCTATTATATTATGACAGACCAGCTAGATCTACTGTCTCTATTATATTATGACAGACCAGCTAGATCTACTGTCTCTATTATATTATGACAGACCAGCTAGATCTACTGTCTCTATTATATTATGACAGACCAGCTAGATCTACTGTCTCTATTATATTATGACAGACCAGCTAGATCTACTGTCTCTATTATATTATGACAGACCAGCTAGATCTACTGTCTCTATTATATTATGACAGACCAGCTAGATCTACTGTCTCTATTATATTATGACAGACCAGCTAGATCTACTGTCTCTATTATATTATGACAGACCAGCTAGATCTACTGTCTCTATTATATTATGACAGACCAGCTAGATCTACTGTCTCTATTATATTATGACAGACCAGCTAGATCTACTGTCTCTATTATATTATGACAGACCAGCTAGATCTACTGTCTCTATTATATTATGACAGACCAGCTAGATCTACTGTCTCTATTATATTATGACAGACCAGCTAGATCTACTGTCTCTATTATATTATGACAGACCAGCTAGATCTACTGTCTCTATTATATTATGACAGACCAGCTAGATCTACTGTCTCTATTATATTATGACAGACCAGCTAGATCTACTGTCTCTATTATATTATGACAGACCAGCTAGATCTACTGTCTCTATTATATTATGACAGACCAGCTAGATCTACTGTCTCTATTATATTATGACAGACCAGCTAGATCTACTGTCTCTATTATATTATGACAGACCAGCTAGATCTACTGTCTCTATTATATTATGACAGACCAGCTAGATCTACTGTCTCTATTATATTATGACAGACCAGCTAGATCTACTGTCTCTATTATATTATGACAGACCAGCTAGATCTACTGTCTCTATTATATTATGACAGACCAGCTAGATCTACTGTCTCTATTATATTATGACAGACCAGCTAGATCTACTGTCTCTATTATATTATGACAGACCAGCTAGATCTACTGTCTCTATTATATTATGACAGACCAGCTAGATCTACTGTCTCTATTATATTATGACAGACCAGCTAGATCTACTGTCTCTATTATATTATGACAGACCAGCTAGATCTACTGTCTCTATTATATTATGACAGACCAGCTAGATCTACTGTCTCTATTATATTATGACAGACCAGCTAGATCTACTGTCTCTATTATATTATGACAGACCAGCTAGATCTACTGTCTCTATTATATTATGACAGACCAGCTAGATCTACTGTCTCTATTATATTATGACAGACCAGCTAGATCTACTGTCTCTATTATATTATGACAGACCAGCTAGATCTACTGTCTCTATTATATTATGACAGACCAGCTAGATCTACTGTCTCTATTATATTATGACAGACCAGCTAGATCTACTGTCTCTATTATATTATGACAGACCAGCTAGATCTACTGTCTCTATTATATTATGACAGACCAGCTAGATCTACTGTCTCTATTATATTATGACAGACCAGCTAGATCTACTGTCTCTATTATATTATGACAGACCAGCTAGATCTACTGTCTCTATTATATTATGACAGACCAGCTAGATCTACTGTCTCTATTATATTATGACAGACCAGCTAGATCTACTGTCTCTATTATATTATGACAGACCAGCTAGATCTACTGTCTCTATTATATTATGACAGACCAGCTAGATCTACTGTCTCTATTATATTATGACAGACCAGCTAGATCTACTGTCTCTATTATATTATGACAGACCAGCTAGATCTACTGTCTCTATTATATTATGACAGACCAGCTAGATCTACTGTCTCTATTATATTATGACAGACCAGCTAGATCTACTGTCTCTATTATATTATGACAGACCAGCTAGATCTACTGTCTCTATTATATTATGACAGACCAGCTAGATCTACTGTCTCTATTATATTATGACAGACCAGCTAGATCTACTGTCTCTATTATATTATGACAGACCAGCTAGATCTACTGTCTCTATTATATTATGACAGACCAGCTAGATCTACTGTCTCTATTATATTATGACAGACCAGCTAGATCTACTGTCTCTATTATATTATGACAGACCAGCTAGATCTACTGTCTCTATTATATTATGACAGACCAGCTAGATCTACTGTCTCTATTATATTATGACAGACCAGCTAGATCTACTGTCTCTATTATATTATGACAGACCAGCTAGATCTACTGTCTCTATTATATTATGACAGACCAGCTAGATCTACTGTCTCTATTATATTATGACAGACCAGCTAGATCTACTGTCTCTATTATATTATGACAGACCAGCTAGATCTACTGTCTCTATTATATTATGACAGACCAGCTAGATCTACTGTCTCTATTATATTATGACAGACCAGCTAGATCTACTGTCTCTATTATATTATGACAGACCAGCTAGATCTACTGTCTCTATTATATTATGACAGACCAGCTAGATCTACTGTCTCTATTATATTATGACAGACCAGCTAGATCTACTGTCTCTATTATATTATGACAGACCAGCTAGATCTACTGTCTCTATTATATTATGACAGACCAGCTAGATCTACTGTCTCTATTATATTATGACAGACCAGCTAGATCTACTGTCTCTATTATATTATGACAGACCAGCTAGATCTACTGTCTCTATTATATTATGACAGACCAGCTAGATCTACTGTCTCTATTATATTATGACAGACCAGCTAGATCTACTGTCTCTATTATATTATGACAGACCAGCTAGATCTACTGTCTCTATTATATTATGACAGACCAGCTAGATCTACTGTCTCTATTATATTATGACAGACCAGCTAGATCTACTGTCTCTATTATATTATGACAGACCAGCTAGATCTACTGTCTCTATTATATTATGACAGACCAGCTAGATCTACTGTCTCTATTATATTATGACAGACCAGCTAGATCTACTGTCTCTATTATATTATGACAGACCAGCTAGATCTACTGTCTCTATTATATTATGACAGACCAGCTAGATCTACTGTCTCTATTATATTATGACAGACCAGCTAGATCTACTGTCTCTATTATATTATGACAGACCAGCTAGATCTACTGTCTCTATTATATTATGACAGACCAGCTAGATCTACTGTCTCTATTATATTATGACAGACCAGCTAGATCTACTGTCTCTATTATATTATGACAGACCAGCTAGATCTACTGTCTCTATTATATTATGACAGACCAGCTAGATCTACTGTCTCTATTATATTATGACAGACCAGCTAGATCTACTGTCTCTATTATATTATGACAGACCAGCTAGATCTACTGTCTCTATTATATTATGACAGACCAGCTAGATCTACTGTCTCTATTATATTATGACAGACCAGCTAGATCTACTGTCTCTATTATATTATGACAGACCAGCTAGATCTACTGTCTCTATTATATTATGACAGACCAGCTAGATCTACTGTCTCTATTATATTATGACAGACCAGCTAGATCTACTGTCTCTATTATATTATGACAGACCAGCTAGATCTACTGTCTCTATTATATTATGACAGACCAGCTAGATCTACTGTCTCTATTATATTATGACAGACCAGCTAGATCTACTGTCTCTATTATATTATGACAGACCAGCTAGATCTACTGTCTCTATTATATTATGACAGACCAGCTAGATCTACTGTCTCTATTATATTATGACAGACCAGCTAGATCTACTGTCTCTATTATATTATGACAGACCAGCTAGATCTACTGTCTCTATTATATTATGACAGACCAGCTAGATCTACTGTCTCTATTATATTATGACAGACCAGCTAGATCTACTGTCTCTATTATATTATGACAGACCAGCTAGATCTACTGTCTCTATTATATTATGACAGACCAGCTAGATCTACTGTCTCTATTATATTATGACAGACCAGCTAGATCTACTGTCTCTATTATATTATGACAGACCAGCTAGATCTACTGTCTCTATTATATTATGACAGACCAGCTAGATCTACTGTCTCTATTATATTATGACAGACCAGCTAGATCTACTGTCTCTATTATATTATGACAGACCAGCTAGATCTACTGTCTCTATTATATTATGACAGACCAGCTAGATCTACTGTCTCTATTATATTATGACAGACCAGCTAGATCTACTGTCTCTATTATATTATGACAGACCAGCTAGATCTACTGTCTCTATTATATTATGACAGACCAGCTAGATCTACTGTCTCTATTATATTATGACAGACCAGCTAGATCTACTGTCTCTATTATATTATGACAGACCAGCTAGATCTACTGTCTCTATTATATTATGACAGACCAGCTAGATCTACTGTCTCTATTATATTATGACAGACCAGCTAGATCTACTGTCTCTATTATATTATGACAGACCAGCTAGATCTACTGTCTCTATTATATTATGACAGACCAGCTAGATCTACTGTCTCTATTATATTATGACAGACCAGCTAGATCTACTGTCTCTATTATATTATGACAGACCAGCTAGATCTACTGTCTCTATTATATTATGACAGACCAGCTAGATCTACTGTCTCTATTATATTATGACAGACCAGCTAGATCTACTGTCTCTATTATATTATGACAGACCAGCTAGATCTACTGTCTCTATTATATTATGACAGACCAGCTAGATCTACTGTCTCTATTATATTATGACAGACCAGCTAGATCTACTGTCTCTATTATATTATGACAGACCAGCTAGATCTACTGTCTCTATTATATTATGACAGACCAGCTAGATCTACTGTCTCTATTATATTATGACAGACCAGCTAGATCTACTGTCTCTATTATATTATGACAGACCAGCTAGATCTACTGTCTCTATTATATTATGACAGACCAGCTAGATCTACTGTCTCTATTATATTATGACAGACCAGCTAGATCTACTGTCTCTATTATATTATGACAGACCAGCTAGATCTACTGTCTCTATTATATTATGACAGACCAGCTAGATCTACTGTCTCTATTATATTATGACAGACCAGCTAGATCTACTGTCTCTATTATATTATGACAGACCAGCTAGATCTACTGTCTCTATTATATTATGACAGACCAGCTAGATCTACTGTCTCTATTATATTATGACAGACCAGCTAGATCTACTGTCTCTATTATATTATGACAGACCAGCTAGATCTACTGTCTCTATTATATTATGACAGACCAGCTAGATCTACTGTCTCTATTATATTATGACAGACCAGCTAGATCTACTGTCTCTATTATATTATGACAGACCAGCTAGATCTACTGTCTCTATTATATTATGACAGACCAGCTAGATCTACTGTCTCTATTATATTATGACAGACCAGCTAGATCTACTGTCTCTATTATATTATGACAGACCAGCTAGATCTACTGTCTCTATTATATTATGACAGACCAGCTAGATCTACTGTCTCTATTATATTATGACAGACCAGCTAGATCTACTGTCTCTATTATATTATGACAGACCAGCTAGATCTACTGTCTCTATTATATTATGACAGACCAGCTAGATCTACTGTCTCTATTATATTATGACAGACCAGCTAGATCTACTGTCTCTATTATATTATGACAGACCAGCTAGATCTACTGTCTCTATTATATTATGACAGACCAGCTAGATCTACTGTCTCTATTATATTATGACAGACCAGCTAGATCTACTGTCTCTATTATATTATGACAGACCAGCTAGATCTACTGTCTCTATTATATTATGACAGACCAGCTAGATCTACTGTCTCTATTATATTATGACAGACCAGCTAGATCTACTGTCTCTATTATATTATGACAGACCAGCTAGATCTACTGTCTCTATTATATTATGACAGACCAGCTAGATCTACTGTCTCTATTATATTATGACAGACCAGCTAGATCTACTGTCTCTATTATATTATGACAGACCAGCTAGATCTACTGTCTCTATTATATTATGACAGACCAGCTAGATCTACTGTCTCTATTATATTATGACAGACCAGCTAGATCTACTGTCTCTATTATATTATGACAGACCAGCTAGATCTACTGTCTCTATTATATTATGACAGACCAGCTAGATCTACTGTCTCTATTATATTATGACAGACCAGCTAGATCTACTGTCTCTATTATATTATGACAGACCAGCTAGATCTACTGTCTCTATTATATTATGACAGACCAGCTAGATCTACTGTCTCTATTATATTATGACAGACCAGCTAGATCTACTGTCTCTATTATATTATGACAGACCAGCTAGATCTACTGTCTCTATTATATTATGACAGACCAGCTAGATCTACTGTCTCTATTATATTATGACAGACCAGCTAGATCTACTGTCTCTATTATATTATGACAGACCAGCTAGATCTACTGTCTCTATTATATTATGACAGACCAGCTAGATCTACTGTCTCTATTATATTATGACAGACCAGCTAGATCTACTGTCTCTATTATATTATGACAGACCAGCTAGATCTACTGTCTCTATTATATTATGACAGACCAGCTAGATCTACTGTCTCTATTATATTATGACAGACCAGCTAGATCTACTGTCTCTATTATATTATGACAGACCAGCTAGATCTACTGTCTCTATTATATTATGACAGACCAGCTAGATCTACTGTCTCTATTATATTATGACAGACCAGCTAGATCTACTGTCTCTATTATATTATGACAGACCAGCTAGATCTACTGTCTCTATTATATTATGACAGACCAGCTAGATCTACTGTCTCTATTATATTATGACAGACCAGCTAGATCTACTGTCTCTATTATATTATGACAGACCAGCTAGATCTACTGTCTCTATTATATTATGACAGACCAGCTAGATCTACTGTCTCTATTATATTATGACAGACCAGCTAGATCTACTGTCTCTATTATATTATGACAGACCAGCTAGATCTACTGTCTCTATTATATTATGACAGACCAGCTAGATCTACTGTCTCTATTATATTATGACAGACCAGCTAGATCTACTGTCTCTATTATATTATGACAGACCAGCTAGATCTACTGTCTCTATTATATTATGACAGACCAGCTAGATCTACTGTCTCTATTATATTATGACAGACCAGCTAGATCTACTGTCTCTATTATATTATGACAGACCAGCTAGATCTACTGTCTCTATTATATTATGACAGACCAGCTAGATCTACTGTCTCTATTATATTATGACAGACCAGCTAGATCTACTGTCTCTATTATATTATGACAGACCAGCTAGATCTACTGTCTCTATTATATTATGACAGACCAGCTAGATCTACTGTCTCTATTATATTATGACAGACCAGCTAGATCTACTGTCTCTATTATATTATGACAGACCAGCTAGATCTACTGTCTCTATTATATTATGACAGACCAGCTAGATCTACTGTCTCTATTATATTATGACAGACCAGCTAGATCTACTGTCTCTATTATATTATGACAGACCAGCTAGATCTACTGTCTCTATTATATTATGACAGACCAGCTAGATCTACTGTCTCTATTATATTATGACAGACCAGCTAGATCTACTGTCTCTATTATATTATGACAGACCAGCTAGATCTACTGTCTCTATTATATTATGACAGACCAGCTAGATCTACTGTCTCTATTATATTATGACAGACCAGCTAGATCTACTGTCTCTATTATATTATGACAGACCAGCTAGATCTACTGTCTCTATTATATTATGACAGACCAGCTAGATCTACTGTCTCTATTATATTATGACAGACCAGCTAGATCTACTGTCTCTATTATATTATGACAGACCAGCTAGATCTACTGTCTCTATTATATTATGACAGACCAGCTAGATCTACTGTCTCTATTATATTATGACAGACCAGCTAGATCTACTGTCTCTATTATATTATGACAGACCAGCTAGATCTACTGTCTCTATTATATTATGACAGACCAGCTAGATCTACTGTCTCTATTATATTATGACAGACCAGCTAGATCTACTGTCTCTATTATATTATGACAGACCAGCTAGATCTACTGTCTCTATTATATTATGACAGACCAGCTAGATCTACTGTCTCTATTATATTATGACAGACCAGCTAGATCTACTGTCTCTATTATATTATGACAGACCAGCTAGATCTACTGTCTCTATTATATTATGACAGACCAGCTAGATCTACTGTCTCTATTATATTATGACAGACCAGCTAGATCTACTGTCTCTATTATATTATGACAGACCAGCTAGATCTACTGTCTCTATTATATTATGACAGACCAGCTAGATCTACTGTCTCTATTATATTATGACAGACCAGCTAGATCTACTGTCTCTATTATATTATGACAGACCAGCTAGATCTACTGTCTCTATTATATTATGACAGACCAGCTAGATCTACTGTCTCTATTATATTATGACAGACCAGCTAGATCTACTGTCTCTATTATATTATGACAGACCAGCTAGATCTACTGTCTCTATTATATTATGACAGACCAGCTAGATCTACTGTCTCTATTATATTATGACAGACCAGCTAGATCTACTGTCTCTATTATATTATGACAGACCAGCTAGATCTACTGTCTCTATTATATTATGACAGACCAGCTAGATCTACTGTCTCTATTATATTATGACAGACCAGCTAGATCTACTGTCTCTATTATATTATGACAGACCAGCTAGATCTACTGTCTCTATTATATTATGACAGACCAGCTAGATCTACTGTCTCTATTATATTATGACAGACCAGCTAGATCTACTGTCTCTATTATATTATGACAGACCAGCTAGATCTACTGTCTCTATTATATTATGACAGACCAGCTAGATCTACTGTCTCTATTATATTATGACAGACCAGCTAGATCTACTGTCTCTATTATATTATGACAGACCAGCTAGATCTACTGTCTCTATTATATTATGACAGACCAGCTAGATCTACTGTCTCTATTATATTATGACAGACCAGCTAGATCTACTGTCTCTATTATATTATGACAGACCAGCTAGATCTACTGTCTCTATTATATTATGACAGACCAGCTAGATCTACTGTCTCTATTATATTATGACAGACCAGCTAGATCTACTGTCTCTATTATATTATGACAGACCAGCTAGATCTACTGTCTCTATTATATTATGACAGACCAGCTAGATCTACTGTCTCTATTATATTATGACAGACCAGCTAGATCTACTGTCTCTATTATATTATGACAGACCAGCTAGATCTACTGTCTCTATTATATTATGACAGACCAGCTAGATCTACTGTCTCTATTATATTATGACAGACCAGCTAGATCTACTGTCTCTATTATATTATGACAGACCAGCTAGATCTACTGTCTCTATTATATTATGACAGACCAGCTAGATCTACTGTCTCTATTATATTATGACAGACCAGCTAGATCTACTGTCTCTATTATATTATGACAGACCAGCTAGATCTACTGTCTCTATTATATTATGACAGACCAGCTAGATCTACTGTCTCTATTATATTATGACAGACCAGCTAGATCTACTGTCTCTATTATATTATGACAGACCAGCTAGATCTACTGTCTCTATTATATTATGACAGACCAGCTAGATCTACTGTCTCTATTATATTATGACAGACCAGCTAGATCTACTGTCTCTATTATATTATGACAGACCAGCTAGATCTACTGTCTCTATTATATTATGACAGACCAGCTAGATCTACTGTCTCTATTATATTATGACAGACCAGCTAGATCTACTGTCTCTATTATATTATGACAGACCAGCTAGATCTACTGTCTCTATTATATTATGACAGACCAGCTAGATCTACTGTCTCTATTATATTATGACAGACCAGCTAGATCTACTGTCTCTATTATATTATGACAGACCAGCTAGATCTACTGTCTCTATTATATTATGACAGACCAGCTAGATCTACTGTCTCTATTATATTATGACAGACCAGCTAGATCTACTGTCTCTATTATATTATGACAGACCAGCTAGATCTACTGTCTCTATTATATTATGACAGACCAGCTAGATCTACTGTCTCTATTATATTATGACAGACCAGCTAGATCTACTGTCTCTATTATATTATGACAGACCAGCTAGATCTACTGTCTCTATTATATTATGACAGACCAGCTAGATCTACTGTCTCTATTATATTATGACAGACCAGCTAGATCTACTGTCTCTATTATATTATGACAGACCAGCTAGATCTACTGTCTCTATTATATTATGACAGACCAGCTAGATCTACTGTCTCTATTATATTATGACAGACCAGCTAGATCTACTGTCTCTATTATATTATGACAGACCAGCTAGATCTACTGTCTCTATTATATTATGACAGACCAGCTAGATCTACTGTCTCTATTATATTATGACAGACCAGCTAGATCTACTGTCTCTATTATATTATGACAGACCAGCTAGATCTACTGTCTCTATTATATTATGACAGACCAGCTAGATCTACTGTCTCTATTATATTATGACAGACCAGCTAGATCTACTGTCTCTATTATATTATGACAGACCAGCTAGATCTACTGTCTCTATTATATTATGACAGACCAGCTAGATCTACTGTCTCTATTATGACAGACCAGCTAGATCTACTGTCTCTATTATATTATGACAGACCAGCTAGATCTACTGTCTCTATTATATTATGACAGACCAGCTAGATCTACTGTCTCTATTATATTATGACAGACCAGCTAGATCTACTGTCTCTATTATATTATGACAGACCAGCTAGATCTACTGTCTCTATTATATTATGACAGACCAGCTAGATCTACTGTCTCTATTATATTATGACAGACCAGCTAGATCTACTGTCTCTATTATATTATGACAGACCAGCTAGATCTACTGTCTCTATTATATTATGACAGACCAGCTAGATCTACTGTCTCTATTATATTATGACAGACCAGCTAGATCTACTGTCTCTATTATATTATGACAGACCAGCTAGATCTACTGTCTCTATTATATTATGACAGACCAGCTAGATCTACTGTCTCTATTATATTATGACAGACCAGCTAGATCTACTGTCTCTATTATATTATGACAGACCAGCTAGATCTACTGTCTCTATTATATTATGACAGACCAGCTAGATCTACTGTCTCTATTATATTATGACAGACCAGCTAGATCTACTGTCTCTATTATATTATGACAGACCAGCTAGATCTACTGTCTCTATTATATTATGACAGACCAGCTAGATCTACTGTCTCTATTATATTATGACAGACCAGCTAGATCTACTGTCTCTATTATATTATGACAGACCAGCTAGATCTACTGTCTCTATTATATTATGACAGACCAGCTAGATCTACTGTCTCTATTATATTATGACAGACCAGCTAGATCTACTGTCTCTATTATATTATGACAGACCAGCTAGATCTACTGTCTCTATTATATTATGACAGACCAGCTAGATCTACTGTCTCTATTATATTATGACAGACCAGCTAGATCTACTGTCTCTATTATATTATGACAGACCAGCTAGATCTACTGTCTCTATTATATTATGACAGACCAGCTAGATCTACTGTCTCTATTATATTATGACAGACCAGCTAGATCTACTGTCTCTATTATATTATGACAGACCAGCTAGATCTACTGTCTCTATTATATTATGACAGACCAGCTAGATCTACTGTCTCTATTATATTATGACAGACCAGCTAGATCTACTGTCTCTATTATATTATGACAGACCAGCTAGATCTACTGTCTCTATTATATTATGACAGACCAGCTAGATCTACTGTCTCTATTATATTATGACAGACCAGCTAGATCTACTGTCTCTATTATATTATGACAGACCAGCTAGATCTACTGTCTCTATTATATTATGACAGACCAGCTAGATCTACTGTCTCTATTATATTATGACAGACCAGCTAGATCTACTGTCTCTATTATATTATGACAGACCAGCTAGATCTACTGTCTCTATTATATTATGACAGACCAGCTAGATCTACTGTCTCTATTATATTATGACAGACCAGCTAGATCTACTGTCTCTATTATATTATGACAGACCAGCTAGATCTACTGTCTCTATTATATTATGACAGACCAGCTAGATCTACTGTCTCTATTATATTATGACAGACCAGCTAGATCTACTGTCTCTATTATATTATGACAGACCAGCTAGATCTACTGTCTCTATTATATTATGACAGACCAGCTAGATCTACTGTCTCTATTATATTATGACAGACCAGCTAGATCTACTGTCTCTATTATATTATGACAGACCAGCTAGATCTACTGTCTCTATTATATTATGACAGACCAGCTAGATCTACTGTCTCTATTATATTATGACAGACCAGCTAGATCTACTGTCTCTATTATATTATGACAGACCAGCTAGATCTACTGTCTCTATTATATTATGACAGACCAGCTAGATCTACTGTCTCTATTATATTATGACAGACCAGCTAGATCTACTGTCTCTATTATATTATGACAGACCAGCTAGATCTACTGTCTCTATTATATTATGACAGACCAGCTAGATCTACTGTCTCTATTATATTATGACAGACCAGCTAGATCTACTGTCTCTATTATATTATGACAGACCAGCTAGATCTACTGTCTCTATTATATTATGACAGACCAGCTAGATCTACTGTCTCTATTATATTATGACAGACCAGCTAGATCTACTGTCTCTATTATATTATGACAGACCAGCTAGATCTACTGTCTCTATTATATTATGACAGACCAGCTAGATCTACTGTCTCTATTATATTATGACAGACCAGCTAGATCTACTGTCTCTATTATGACAGACCAGCTAGATCTACTGTCTCTATTATATTATGACAGACCAGCTAGATCTACTGTCTCTATTATATTATGACAGACCAGCTAGATCTACTGTCTCTATTATATTATGACAGACCAGCTAGATCTACTGTCTCTATTATATTATGACAGACCAGCTAGATCTACTGTCTCTATTATATTATGACAGACCAGCTAGATCTACTGTCTCTATTATATTATGACAGACCAGCTAGATCTACTGTCTCTATTATATTATGACAGACCAGCTAGATCTACTGTCTCTATTATATTATGACAGACCAGCTAGATCTACTGTCTCTATTATATTATGACAGACCAGCTAGATCTACTGTCTCTATTATATTATGACAGACCAGCTAGATCTACTGTCTCTATTATATTATGACAGACCAGCTAGATCTACTGTCTCTATTATATTATGACAGACCAGCTAGATCTACTGTCTCTATTATATTATGACAGACCAGCTAGATCTACTGTCTCTATTATATTATGACAGACCAGCTAGATCTACTGTCTCTATTATATTATGACAGACCAGCTAGATCTACTGTCTCTATTATATTATGACAGACCAGCTAGATCTACTGTCTCTATTATATTATGACAGACCAGCTAGATCTACTGTCTCTATTATATTATGACAGACCAGCTAGATCTACTGTCTCTATTATGACAGACCAGCTAGATCTACTGTCTCTATTATATTATGACAGACCAGCTAGATCTACTGTCTCTATTATATTATGACAGACCAGCTAGATCTACTGTCTCTATTATATTATGACAGACCAGCTAGATCTACTGTCTCTATTATATTATGACAGACCAGCTAGATCTACTGTCTCTATTATATTATGACAGACCAGCTAGATCTACTGTCTCTATTATATTATGACAGACCAGCTAGATCTACTGTCTCTATTATATTATGACAGACCAGCTAGATCTACTGTCTCTATTATATTATGACAGACCAGCTAGATCTACTGTCTCTATTATATTATGACAGACCAGCTAGATCTACTGTCTCTATTATATTATGACAGACCAGCTAGATCTACTGTCTCTATTATATTATGACAGACCAGCTAGATCTACTGTCTCTATTATATTATGACAGACCAGCTAGATCTACTGTCTCTATTATATTATGACAGACCAGCTAGATCTACTGTCTCTATTATATTATGACAGACCAGCTAGATCTACTGTCTCTATTATATTATGACAGACCAGCTAGATCTACTGTCTCTATTATATTATGACAGACCAGCTAGATCTACTGTCTCTATTATATTATGACAGACCAGCTAGATCTACTGTCTCTATTATATTATGACAGACCAGCTAGATCTACTGTCTCTATTATATTATGACAGACCAGCTAGATCTACTGTCTCTATTATATTATGACAGACCAGCTAGATCTACTGTCTCTATTATATTATGACAGACCAGCTAGATCTACTGTCTCTATTATATTATGACAGACCAGCTAGATCTACTGTCTCTATTATATTATGACAGACCAGCTAGATCTACTGTCTCTATTATATTATGACAGACCAGCTAGATCTACTGTCTCTATTATATTATGACAGACCAGCTAGATCTACTGTCTCTATTATATTATGACAGACCAGCTAGATCTACTGTCTCTATTATATTATGACAGACCAGCTAGATCTACTGTCTCTATTATATTATGACAGACCAGCTAGATCTACTGTCTCTATTATATTATGACAGACCAGCTAGATCTACTGTCTCTATTATATTATGACAGACCAGCTAGATCTACTGTCTCTATTATATTATGACAGACCAGCTAGATCTACTGTCTCTATTATATTATGACAGACCAGCTAGATCTACTGTCTCTATTATATTATGACAGACCAGCTAGATCTACTGTCTCTATTATATTATGACAGACCAGCTAGATCTACTGTCTCTATTATATTATGACAGACCAGCTAGATCTACTGTCTCTATTATATTATGACAGACCAGCTAGATCTACTGTCTCTATTATATTATGACAGACCAGCTAGATCTACTGTCTCTATTATATTATGACAGACCAGCTAGATCTACTGTCTCTATTATATTATGACAGACCAGCTAGATCTACTGTCTCTATTATATTATGACAGACCAGCTAGATCTACTGTCTCTATTATATTATGACAGACCAGCTAGATCTACTGTCTCTATTATATTATGACAGACCAGCTAGATCTACTGTCTCTATTATATTATGACAGACCAGCTAGATCTACTGTCTCTATTATATTATGACAGACCAGCTAGATCTACTGTCTCTATTATATTATGACAGACCAGCTAGATCTACTGTCTCTATTATATTATGACAGACCAGCTAGATCTACTGTCTCTATTATATTATGACAGACCAGCTAGATCTACTGTCTCTATTATATTATGACAGACCAGCTAGATCTACTGTCTCTATTATATTATGACAGACCAGCTAGATCTACTGTCTCTATTATATTATGACAGACCAGCTAGATCTACTGTCTCTATTATATTATGACAGACCAGCTAGATCTACTGTCTCTATTATATTATGACAGACCAGCTAGATCTACTGTCTCTATTATATTATGACAGACCAGCTAGATCTACTGTCTCTATTATATTATGACAGACCAGCTAGATCTACTGTCTCTATTATATTATGACAGACCAGCTAGATCTACTGTCTCTATTATATTATGACAGACCAGCTAGATCTACTGTCTCTATTATATTATGACAGACCAGCTAGATCTACTGTCTCTATTATATTATGACAGACCAGCTAGATCTACTGTCTCTATTATATTATGACAGACCAGCTAGATCTACTGTCTCTATTATATTATGACAGACCAGCTAGATCTACTGTCTCTATTATATTATGACAGACCAGCTAGATCTACTGTCTCTATTATATTATGACAGACCAGCTAGATCTACTGTCTCTATTATATTATGACAGACCAGCTAGATCTACTGTCTCTATTATATTATGACAGACCAGCTAGATCTACTGTCTCTATTATATTATGACAGACCAGCTAGATCTACTGTCTCTATTATATTATGACAGACCAGCTAGATCTACTGTCTCTATTATATTATGACAGACCAGCTAGATCTACTGTCTCTATTATATTATGACAGACCAGCTAGATCTACTGTCTCTATTATATTATGACAGACCAGCTAGATCTACTGTCTCTATTATATTATGACAGACCAGCTAGATCTACTGTCTCTATTATATTATGACAGACCAGCTAGATCTACTGTCTCTATTATATTATGACAGACCAGCTAGATCTACTGTCTCTATTATATTATGACAGACCAGCTAGATCTACTGTCTCTATTATATTATGACAGACCAGCTAGATCTACTGTCTCTATTATATTATGACAGACCAGCTAGATCTACTGTCTCTATTATATTATGACAGACCAGCTAGATCTACTGTCTCTATTATATTATGACAGACCAGCTAGATCTACTGTCTCTATTATATTATGACAGACCAGCTAGATCTACTGTCTCTATTATATTATGACAGACCAGCTAGATCTACTGTCTCTATTATATTATGACAGACCAGCTAGATCTACTGTCTCTATTATATTATGACAGACCAGCTAGATCTACTGTCTCTATTATATTATGACAGACCAGCTAGATCTACTGTCTCTATTATATTATGACAGACCAGCTAGATCTACTGTCTCTATTATATTATGACAGACCAGCTAGATCTACTGTCTCTATTATATTATGACAGACCAGCTAGATCTACTGTCTCTATTATATTATGACAGACCAGCTAGATCTACTGTCTCTATTATATTATGACAGACCAGCTAGATCTACTGTCTCTATTATATTATGACAGACCAGCTAGATCTACTGTCTCTATTATATTATGACAGACCAGCTAGATCTACTGTCTCTATTATATTATGACAGACCAGCTAGATCTACTGTCTCTATTATATTATGACAGACCAGCTAGATCTACTGTCTCTATTATATTATGACAGACCAGCTAGATCTACTGTCTCTATTATATTATGACAGACCAGCTAGATCTACTGTCTCTATTATATTATGACAGACCAGCTAGATCTACTGTCTCTATTATATTATGACAGACCAGCTAGATCTACTGTCTCTATTATATTATGACAGACCAGCTAGATCTACTGTCTCTATTATATTATGACAGACCAGCTAGATCTACTGTCTCTATTATATTATGACAGACCAGCTAGATCTACTGTCTCTATTATATTATGACAGACCAGCTAGATCTACTGTCTCTATTATATTATGACAGACCAGCTAGATCTACTGTCTCTATTATATTATGACAGACCAGCTAGATCTACTGTCTCTATTATATTATGACAGACCAGCTAGATCTACTGTCTCTATTATATTATGACAGACCAGCTAGATCTACTGTCTCTATTATATTATGACAGACCAGCTAGATCTACTGTCTCTATTATATTATGACAGACCAGCTAGATCTACTGTCTCTATTATATTATGACAGACCAGCTAGATCTACTGTCTCTATTATATTATGACAGACCAGCTAGATCTACTGTCTCTATTATATTATGACAGACCAGCTAGATCTACTGTCTCTATTATATTATGACAGACCAGCTAGATCTACTGTCTCTATTATATTATGACAGACCAGCTAGATCTACTGTCTCTATTATATTATGACAGACCAGCTAGATCTACTGTCTCTATTATATTATGACAGACCAGCTAGATCTACTGTCTCTATTATATTATGACAGACCAGCTAGATCTACTGTCTCTATTATATTATGACAGACCAGCTAGATCTACTGTCTCTATTATTATGACAGACCAGCTAGATCTACTGTCTCTATTATATTATGACAGACCAGCTAGATCTACTGTCTCTATTATATTATGACAGACCAGCTAGATCTACTGTCTCTATTATATTATGACAGACCAGCTAGATCTACTGTCTCTATTATATTATGACAGACCAGCTAGATCTACTGTCTCTATTATATTATGACAGACCAGCTAGATCTACTGTCTCTATTATATTATGACAGACCAGCTAGATCTACTGTCTCTATTATATTATGACAGACCAGCTAGATCTACTGTCTCTATTATATTATGACAGACCAGCTAGATCTACTGTCTCTATTATATTATGACAGACCAGCTAGATCTACTGTCTCTATTATATTATGACAGACCAGCTAGATCTACTGTCTCTATTATATTATGACAGACCAGCTAGATCTACTGTCTCTATTATATTATGACAGACCAGCTAGATCTACTGTCTCTATTATATTATGACAGACCAGCTAGATCTACTGTCTCTATTATATTATGACAGACCAGCTAGATCTACTGTCTCTATTATATTATGACAGACCAGCTAGATCTACTGTCTCTATTATATTATGACAGACCAGCTAGATCTACTGTCTCTATTATATTATGACAGACCAGCTAGATCTACTGTCTCTATTATATTATGACAGACCAGCTAGATCTACTGTCTCTATTATATTATGACAGACCAGCTAGATCTACTGTCTCTATTATATTATGACAGACCAGCTAGATCTACTGTCTCTATTATATTATGACAGACCAGCTAGATCTACTGTCTCTATTATATTATGACAGACCAGCTAGATCTACTGTCTCTATTATATTATGACAGACCAGCTAGATCTACTGTCTCTATTATATTATGACAGACCAGCTAGATCTACTGTCTCTATTATATTATGACAGACCAGCTAGATCTACTGTCTCTATTATATTATGACAGACCAGCTAGATCTACTGTCTCTATTATATTATGACAGACCAGCTAGATCTACTGTCTCTATTATATTATGACAGACCAGCTAGATCTACTGTCTCTATTATATATGACAGACCAGCTAGATCTACTGTCTCTATTATATTATGACAGACCAGCTAGATCTACTGTCTCTATTATATTATGACAGACCAGCTAGATCTACTGTCTCTATTATATTATGACAGACCAGCTAGATCTACTGTCTCTATTATATTATGACAGACCAGCTAGATCTACTGTCTCTATTATATTATGACAGACCAGCTAGATCTACTGTCTCTATTATATTATGACAGACCAGCTAGATCTACTGTCTCTATTATATTATGACAGACCAGCTAGATCTACTGTCTCTATTATATTATGACAGACCAGCTAGATCTACTGTCTCTATTATATTATGACAGACCAGCTAGATCTACTGTCTCTATTATATTATGACAGACCAGCTAGATCTACTGTCTCTATTATATTATGACAGACCAGCTAGATCTACTGTCTCTATTATATTATGACAGACCAGCTAGATCTACTGTCTCTATTATATTATGACAGACCAGCTAGATCTACTGTCTCTATTATATTATGACAGACCAGCTAGATCTACTGTCTCTATTATATTATGACAGACCAGCTA
>NW_022262109.1:0-38022 GCF_002021735.2 Oncorhynchus kisutch | reverse complement strand
ATGATTTAGAGCTTGTTTATGGAAAAGTGCTTATTTCTGCATTTCAATGTTGTAACTTGCTGAAAACAGTCTACAGTGTTTTCATAACATCTCGAATAAACATAACAAACATTTTTTTATCCAGAGTGCTTCAAACATGATTTAGAGCTTGTTTATGGAAAAGTGCTTATTTCTGCATTTCAATGTTGCAACTTGCTGAAAACTGTCCACGGCGTTCATTTCATCTCAACTAGACACAGCACAGCAAAAATTGGATATCCAGAGTGCATCAAACATGATTTAGAGCTTGTTTATGGAAAAGTGCTTATTTCTGCATTTCAATGTTGTAACTTGCTGAAAACAGTCTACAGTGTTTTCATAACATCTCGAATAAACATAACAAAAAATTTTTTATCCAGAGTGCTTCAAACATGATTTAGAGCTTGTTTATGGAAAAGTGCTTATTTCTGCATTTCAATGTTGCAACTTGCTGAAAACTGTCCACGGCGTTCATTTCATCTCAACCTAGACACAGCACAGCAAAAATTGGATATCCAGAGTGCATCAAACATGATTTAGAGCTTGTTTATGGAAAAGTGCTTATTTCTGCATTTCAATGTTGTAACTTGCTGAAAACTGTCCACGGTGTTCATTTCATCTCAATAGACACAGCACAAAAAATTTTTTATCCAGAGTGCTTCAAACATGATTTAGAGCTTGTTTATGGAAAAGTGCTTATTTCTGCATTTCAATGTTGCAACTTGCTGAAAACTGTCCACGGCGTTCATTTCATCTCAACTAGACACAGCACAGCAAAAATTGGATATCCAGAGTGCATCAAACATGATTTAGAGCTTGTTTATGGAAAAGTGCTTATTTCTGCATTTCAATGTTGTAACTTGCTGAAAACAGTCTACAGTGTTTTCATAACATCTCGAATAAACATAACAAAACATTTTTATCCAGAGTGCTTCAAACATGATTTAGAGCTTGTTTATGGAAAAGTGCTTATTTCTGCATTTCAATGTTGCAACTTGCTGAAAACTGTCCACGGTGTTCATTTCATCATCTCACCTAGACACAGCACAGCAAAAATTGGATATCCAGAGTGCATCAAACATGATTTAGAGCTTGTTTATGGAAAAGTGCTTATTTCTGCATTTCAATGTTGCAACTTGCTGAAAACTGTCCACGGCGTTCATTTCATCTCAACTAGACACAGCACAGCAAAAATTGGATATCCAGAGTGCATCAAACATGATTTAGAGCTTGTTTATGGAAAAGTGCTTATTTCTGCATTTCAATGTTGTAACTTGCTGAAAACAGTCTACAGTGTTTTCATAACATCTCGAATAAACATAACAAAACATTTTTTATCCAGAGTGCTTCAAACATGATTTAGAGCTTGTTTATGGAAAAGTGCTTATTTCTGCATTTCAATGTTGCAACTTGCTGAAAACTGTCCACGGCGTTCATTTCATCTCAACTAGACACAGCACAGCAAAAATTGGATATCCAGAGTGCATCAAACATGATTTAGAGCTTGTTTATGGAAAAGTGCTTATTTCTGCATTTCAATGTTGTAACTTGCTGAAAACAGTCTACAGTGTTTTCATAACATCTCGAATAAACATAACAAAAACATTTTTTATCCAGAGTGCTTCAAACATGATTTAGAGCTTGTTTATGGAAAAGTGCTTATTTCTGCATTTCAATGTTGCAACTTGCTGAAAACTGTCCACGGCGTTCATTTCATCTCAACTAGACACAGCACAGCAAAAATTGGATATCCAGAGTGCATCAAACATGATTTAGAGCTTGTTTATGGAAAAGTGCTTATTTCTGCATTTCAATGTTGTAACTTGCTGAAAACAGTCTACAGTGTTTTCATAACATCTCGAATAAACATAACAAAAAAATTTTTTATCCAGAGTGCTTCAAACATGATTTAGAGCTTGTTTATGGAAAAGTGCTTATTTCTGCATTTCAATGTTGCAACTTGCTGAAAACTGTCCACGGTGTTCATTTCATCTCAACCTAGACACAGCACAGCAAAAATTGGATATCCAGAGTGCATCAAACATGATTTAGAGCTTGTTTATGGAAAAGTGCTTATTTCTGCATTTCAATGTTGCAACTTGCTGAAAACTGTCCACGGCGTTCATTTCATCTCAACTAGACACAGCACAGCAAAAATTGGATATCCAGAGTGCATCAAACATGATTTAGAGCTTGTTTATGGAAAAGTGCTTATTTCTGCATTTCAATGTTGTAACTTGCTGAAAACAGTCTACAGTGTTTTCATAACATCTCGAATAAACATAACAAAAACATTTTTTATCCAGAGTGCTTCAAACATGATTTAGAGCTTGTTTATGGAAAAGTGCTTATTTCTGCATTTCAATGTTGCAACTTGCTGAAAACTGTCCACGGTGTTCATTTCATCTCAACTAGACACAGCACAGCAAAAATTGGATATCCAGAGTGCATCAAACATGATTTAGAGCTTGTTTATGGAAAAGTGCTTATTTCTGCATTTCAATGTTGCAACTTGCTGAAAACTGTCCACGGTGTTCATTTCATCTCAAATAGACACAGCACAGCAAAAATTTTTATCCAGAGTGCTTCAAACATGATTTAGAGCTTGTTTATGGAAAAGTGCTTATTTCTGCATTTCAATGTTGCAACTTGCTGAAAACTGTCCACGGTGTTCATTTCATCTCAACCTAGACACAGCACAGCAAAAATTGGATATCCAGAGTGCATCAAACATGATTTAGAGCTTGTTTATGGAAAAGTGCTTATTTCTGCATTTCAATGTTGTAACTTGCTGAAAACAGTCTACAGTGTTTTCATAACATCTCGAATAAACATAACAAAAACATTTTTTATCCAGAGTGCTTCAAACATGATTTAGAGCTTGTTTATGGAAAAGTGCTTATTTCTGCATTTCAATGTTGCAACTTGCTGAAAACTGTCCACGGTGTTCATTTCATCTCAACTAGACACAGCACAGCAAAAATTGGATATCCAGAGTGCATCAAACATGATTTAGAGCTTGTTTATGGAAAAGTGCTTATTTCTGCATTTCAATGTTGTAACTTGCTGAAAACAGTCTACAGTGTTTTCATAACATCTCGAATAAACATAACAAAAAATTTTTTATCCAGAGTGCTTCAAACATGATTTAGAGCTTGTTTATGGAAAAGTGCTTATTTCTGCATTTCAATGTTGCAACTTGCTGAAAACTGTCCACGGTGTTCATTTCATCTCAACTAGACACAGCACAGCAAAAATTGGATATCCAGAGTGCATCAAACATGATTTAGAGCTTGTTTATGGAAAAGTGCTTATTTCTGCATTTCAATGTTGTAACTTGCTGAAAACAGTCTACAGTGTTTTCATAACATCTCGAATAAACATAACAAAAACATTTTTTATCCAGAGTGCTTCAAACATGATTTAGAGCTTGTTTATGGAAAAGTGCTTATTTCTGCATTTCAATGTTGCAACTTGCTGAAAACTGTCCACGGCGTTCATTTCATCTCAACCTAGACACAGCACAGCAAAAATTGGATATCCAGAGTGCATCAAACATGATTTAGAGCTTGTTTATGGAAAAGTGCTTATTTCTGCATTTCAATGTTGTAACTTGCTGAAAACAGTCTACAGTGTTTTCATAACATCTCGAATAAACATAACAAAAACATTTTTTATCCAGAGTGCTTCAAACATGATTTAGAGCTTGTTTATGGAAAAGTGCTTATTTCTGCATTTCAATGTTGCAACTTGCTGAAAACTGTCCACGGCGTTCATTTCATCTCAACTAGACACAGCACAGCAAAAATTGGATATCCAGAGTGCATCAAACATGATTTAGAGCTTGTTTATGGAAAAGTGCTTATTTCTGCATTTCAATGTTGTAACTTGCTGAAAACAGTCTACAGTGTTTTCATAACATCTCGAATAAACATAACAAAAACATTTTTTATCCAGAGTGCTTCAAACATGATTTAGAGCTTGTTTATGGAAAAGTGCTTATTTCTGCATTTCAATGTTGCAACTTGCTGAAAACTGTCCACGGCGTTCATTTCATCTCAACCTAGACACAGCACAGCAAAAATTGGATATCCAGAGTGCATCAAACATGATTTAGAGCTTGTTTATGGAAAAGTGCTTATTTCTGCATTTCAATGTTGTAACTTGCTGAAAACAGTCTACAGTGTTTTCATAACATCTCGAATAAACATAACAAAAACATTTTTTATCCAGAGTGCTTCAAACATGATTTAGAGCTTGTTTATGGAAAAGTGCTTATTTCTGCATTTCAATGTTGCAACTTGCTGAAAACTGTCCACGGCGTTCATTTCATCTCAACTAGACACAGCACAGCAAAAATTGGATATCCAGAGTGCATCAAACATGATTTAGAGCTTGTTTATGGAAAAGTGCTTATTTCTGCATTTCAATGTTGTAACTTGCTGAAAACAGTCTACAGTGTTTTCATAACATCTCGAATAAACATAACAAAAAAATTTTTTATCCAGAGTGCTTCAAACATGATTTAGAGCTTGTTTATGGAAAAGTGCTTATTTCTGCATTTCAATGTTGCAACTTGCTGAAAACTGTCCACGGTGTTCATTTCATCTCAACTAGACACAGCACAGCAAAAATTGGATATCCAGAGTGCATCAAACATGATTTAGAGCTTGTTTATGGAAAAGTGCTTATTTCTGCATTTCAATGTTGCAACTTGCTGAAAACTGTCCACGGTGTTCATTTCATCTCAACTAGACACAGCACAGCAAAAATTGGATATCCAGAGTGCATCAAACATGATTTAGAGCTTGTTTATGGAAAAGTGCTTATTTCTGCATTTCAATGTTGTAACTTGCTGAAAACAGTCTACAGTGTTTTCATAACATCTCGAATAAACATAACAAAAACATTTTTTATCCAGAGTGCTTCAAACATGATTTAGAGCTTGTTTATGGAAAAGTGCTTATTTCTGCATTTCAATGTTGCAACTTGCTGAAAACTGTCCACGGCGTTCATTTCATCTCAACTAGACACAGCACAGCAAAAATTGGATATCCAGAGTGCATCAAACATGATTTAGAGCTTGTTTATGGAAAAGTGCTTATTTCTGCATTTCAATGTTGTAACTTGCTGAAAACAGTCTACAGTGTTTTCATAACATCTCGAATAAACATAACAAAAACATTTTTTATCCAGAGTGCTTCAAACATGATTTAGAGCTTGTTTATGGAAAAGTGCTTATTTCTGCATTTCAATGTTGCAACTTGCTGAAAACTGTCCACGGTGTTCATTTCATCTCAACTAGACACAGCACAGCAAAAATTGGATATCCAGAGTGCATCAAACATGATTTAGAGCTTGTTTATGGAAAAGTGCTTATTTCTGCATTTCAATGTTGTAACTTGCTGAAAACAGTCTACAGTGTTTTCATAACATCTCGAATAAACATAACAAAAACATTTTTTATCCAGAGTGCTTCAAACATGATTTAGAGCTTGTTTATGGAAAAGTGCTTATTTCTGCATTTCAATGTTGCAACTTGCTGAAAACTGTCCACGGTGTTCATTTCATCTCAACTAGACACAGCACAGCAAAAATTGGATATCCAGAGTGCATCAAACATGATTTAGAGCTTGTTTATGGAAAAGTGCTTATTTCTGCATTTCAATGTTGCAACTTGCTGAAAACTGTCCACGGCGTTCATTTCATCTCAACTAGACACAGCACAGCAAAAATTGGATATCCAGAGTGCATCAAACATGATTTAGAGCTTGTTTATGGAAAAGTGCTTATTTCTGCATTTCAATGTTGTAACTTGCTGAAAACAGTCTACAGTGTTTTCATAACATCTCGAATAAACATAACAAAAACATTTTTTATCCAGAGTGCTTCAAACATGATTTAGAGCTTGTTTATGGAAAAGTGCTTATTTCTGCATTTCAATGTTGCAACTTGCTGAAAACTGTCCACGGTGTTCATTTCATCTCAACTAGACACAGCACAGCAAAAATTGGATATCCAGAGTGCATCAAACATGATTTAGAGCTTGTTTATGGAAAAGTGCTTATTTCTGCATTTCAATGTTGTAACTTGCTGAAAACAGTCTACAGTGTTTTCATAACATCTCGAATAAACATAACAAAAACATTTTTTATCCAGAGTGCTTCAAACATGATTTAGAGCTTGTTTATGGAAAAGTGCTTATTTCTGCATTTCAATGTTGCAACTTGCTGAAAACTGTCCACGGTGTTCATTTCATCTCAACTAGACACAGCACAGCAAAAATTGGATATCCAGAGTGCATCAAACATGATTTAGAGCTTGTTTATGGAAAAGTGCTTATTTCTGCATTTCAATGTTGTAACTTGCTGAAAACAGTCTACAGTGTTTTCATAACATCTCGAATAAACATAACAAAAACATTTTTTATCCAGAGTGCTTCAAACATGATTTAGAGCTTGTTTATGGAAAAGTGCTTATTTCTGCATTTCAATGTTGCAACTTGCTGAAAACTGTCCACGGTTCATTTCATCTCAACTAGACACAGCACAGCAAAAATTGGATATCCAGAGTGCATCAAACATGATTTAGAGCTTGTTTATGGAAAAGTGCTTATTTCTGCATTTCAATGTTGCAACTTGCTGAAAACTGTCCACGGCGTTCATTTCATCTCAATAGACACAGCACAGCAAAAATTGGATATCCAGAGTGCATCAAACATGATTTAGAGCTTGTTTATGGAAAAGTGCTTATTTCTGCATTTCAATGTTGTAACTTGCTGAAAACAGTCTACAGTGTTTTCATAACATCTCGAATAAACATAACAAAAACATTTTTTATCCAGAGTGCTTCAAACATGATTTAGAGCTTGTTTATGGAAAAGTGCTTATTTCTGCATTTCAATGTTGCAACTTGCTGAAAACTGTCCACGGTGTTCATTTCATCTCAACTAGACACAGCACAGCAAAAATTGGATATCCAGAGTGCATCAAACATGATTTAGAGCTTGTTTATGGAAAAGTGCTTATTTCTGCATTTCAATGTTGTAACTTGCTGAAAACAGTCTACAGTGTTTTCATAACATCTCGAATAAACATAACAAAAACATTTTTTATCCAGAGTGCTTCAAACATGATTTAGAGCTTGTTTATGGAAAAGTGCTTATTTCTGCATTTCAATGTTGCAACTTGCTGAAAACTGTCCACGGTGTTCATTTCATCTCAACTAGACACAGCACAGCAAAAATTGGATATCCAGAGTGCATCAAACATGATTTAGAGCTTGTTTATGGAAAAGTGCTTATTTCTGCATTTCAATGTTGTAACTTGCTGAAAACAGTCTACAGTGTTTTCATAACATCTCGAATAAACATAACAAAAACATTTTTTATCCAGAGTGCTTCAAACATGATTTAGAGCTTGTTTATGGAAAAGTGCTTATTTCTGCATTTCAATGTTGCAACTTGCTGAAAACTGTCCACGGCGTTCATTTCATCTCAACTAGACACAGCACAGCAAAAATTGGATATCCAGAGTGCATCAAACATGATTTAGAGCTTGTTTATGGAAAAGTGCTTATTTCTGCATTTCAATGTTGTAACTTGCTGAAAACAGTCTACAGTGTTTTCATAACATCTCGAATAAACATAACAAAAACATTTTTTATCCAGAGTGCTTCAAACATGATTTAGAGCTTGTTTATGGAAAAGTGCTTATTTCTGCATTTCAATGTTGCAACTTGCTGAAAACTGTCCACGGTGTTCATTTCATCTCAACTAGACACAGCACAGCAAAAATTGGATATCCAGAGTGCATCAAACATGATTTAGAGCTTGTTTATGGAAAAGTGCTTATTTCTGCATTTCAATGTTGTAACTTGCTGAAAACAGTCTACAGTGTTTTCATAACATCTCGAATAAACATAACAAAAACATTTTTTATCCAGAGTGCTTCAAACATGATTTAGAGCTTGTTTATGGAAAAGTGCTTATTTCTGCATTTCAATGTTGCAACTTGCTGAAAACTGTCCACGGTGTTCATTTCATCTCAACTAGACACAGCACAGCAAAAATTGGATATCCAGAGTGCATCAAACATGATTTAGAGCTTGTTTATGGAAAAGTGCTTATTTCTGCATTTCAATGTTGTAACTTGCTGAAAACAGTCTACAGTGTTTTCATAACATCTCGAATAAACATAACAAAAACATTTTTTATCCAGAGTGCTTCAAACATGATTTAGAGCTTGTTTATGGAAAAGTGCTTATTTCTGCATTTCAATGTTGCAACTTGCTGAAAACTGTCCACGGCGTTCATTTCATCTCAACTAGACACAGCACAGCAAAAATTGGATATCCAGAGTGCATCAAACATGATTTAGAGCTTGTTTATGGAAAAGTGCTTATTTCTGCATTTCAATGTTGTAACTTGCTGAAAACAGTCTACAGTGTTTTCATAACATCTCGAATAAACATAACAAAAACATTTTTTATCCAGAGTGCTTCAAACATGATTTAGAGCTTGTTTATGGAAAAGTGCTTATTTCTGCATTTCAATGTTGCAACTTGCTGAAAACTGTCCACGGTGTTCATTTCATCTCAACTAGACACAGCACAGCAAAAATTGGATATCCAGAGTGCATCAAACATGATTTAGAGCTTGTTTATGGAAAAGTGCTTATTTCTGCATTTCAATGTTGTAACTTGCTGAAAACAGTCTACAGTGTTTTCATAACATCTCGAATAAACATAACAAAAAAATTTTTTATCCAGAGTGCTTCAAACATGATTTAGAGCTTGTTTATGGAAAAGTGCTTATTTCTGCATTTCAATGTTGCAACTTGCTGAAAACTGTCCACGGTGTTCATTTCATCTCAATAGACACAGCACAGCAAAAATTGGATATCCAGAGTGCATCAAACATGATTTAGAGCTTGTTTATGGAAAAGTGCTTATTTCTGCATTTCAATGTTGCAACTTGCTGAAAACTGTCCACGGTGTTCATTTCATCTCAACTAGACACAGCACAGCAAAAATTGGATATCCAGAGTGCATCAAACATGATTTAGAGCTTGTTTATGGAAAAGTGCTTATTTCTGCATTTCAATGTTGTAACTTGCTGAAAACAGTCTACAGTGTTTTCATAACATCTCGAATAAACATAACAAAAACATTTTTTATCCAGAGTGCTTCAAACATGATTTAGAGCTTGTTTATGGAAAAGTGCTTATTTCTGCATTTCAATGTTGCAACTTGCTGAAAACTGTCCACGGCGTTCATTTCATCTCAACTAGACACAGCACAGCAAAAATTGGATATCCAGAGTGCATCAAACATGATTTAGAGCTTGTTTATGGAAAAGTGCTTATTTCTGCATTTCAATGTTGTAACTTGCTGAAAACAGTCTACAGTGTTTTCATAACATCTCGAATAAACATAACAAAAACATTTTTTATCCAGAGTGCTTCAAACATGATTTAGAGCTTGTTTATGGAAAAGTGCTTATTTCTGCATTTCAATGTTGCAACTTGCTGAAAACTGTCCACGGCGTTCATTTCATCTCAACTAGACACAGCACAGCAAAAATTGGATATCCAGAGTGCATCAAACATGATTTAGAGCTTGTTTATGGAAAAGTGCTTATTTCTGCATTTCAATGTTGTAACTTGCTGAAAACAGTCTACAGTGTTTTCATAACATCTCGAATAAACATAACAAAAACATTTTTTATCCAGAGTGCTTCAAACATGATTTAGAGCTTGTTTATGGAAAAGTGCTTATTTCTGCATTTCAATGTTGCAACTTGCTGAAAACTGTCCACGGTGTTCATTTCATCTCAACTAGACACAGCACAGCAAAAATTGGATATCCAGAGTGCATCAAACATGATTTAGAGCTTGTTTATGGAAAAGTGCTTATTTCTGCATTTCAATGTTGTAACTTGCTGAAAACAGTCTACAGTGTTTTCATAACATCTCGAATAAACATAACAAAAACATTTTTTATCCAGAGTGCTTCAAACATGATTTAGAGCTTGTTTATGGAAAAGTGCTTATTTCTGCATTTCAATGTTGCAACTTGCTGAAAACTGTCCACGGTGTTCATTTCATCTCAACTAGACACAGCACAGCAAAAATTGGATATCCAGAGTGCATCAAACATGATTTAGAGCTTGTTTATGGAAAAGTGCTTATTTCTGCATTTCAATGTTGCAACTTGCTGAAAACTGTCCACGGCGTTCATTTCATCTCAACTAGACACAGCACAGCAAAAATTGGATATCCAGAGTGCATCAAACATGATTTAGAGCTTGTTTATGGAAAAGTGCTTATTTCTGCATTTCAATGTTGTAACTTGCTGAAAACAGTCTACAGTGTTTTCATAACATCTCGAATAAACATAACAAAAACATTTTTTATCCAGAGTGCTTCAAACATGATTTAGAGCTTGTTTATGGAAAAGTGCTTATTTCTGCATTTCAATGTTGCAACTTGCTGAAAACTGTCCACGGCGTTCATTTCATCTCAACTAGACACAGCACAGCAAAAATTGGATATCCAGAGTGCATCAAACATGATTTAGAGCTTGTTTATGGAAAAGTGCTTATTTCTGCATTTCAATGTTGTAACTTGCTGAAAACAGTCTACAGTGTTTTCATAACATCTCGAATAAACATAACAAAAACATTTTTTATCCAGAGTGCTTCAAACATGATTTAGAGCTTGTTTATGGAAAAGTGCTTATTTCTGCATTTCAATGTTGCAACTTGCTGAAAACTGTCCACGGTGTTCATTTCATCTCAACTAGACACAGCACAGCAAAAATTGGATATCCAGAGTGCATCAAACATGATTTAGAGCTTGTTTATGGAAAAGTGCTTATTTCTGCATTTCAATGTTGTAACTTGCTGAAAACAGTCTACAGTGTTTTCATAACATCTCGAATAAACATAACAAAAAAATTTTTTATCCAGAGTGCTTCAAACATGATTTAGAGCTTGTTTATGGAAAAGTGCTTATTTCTGCATTTCAATGTTGCAACTTGCTGAAAACTGTCCACGGTGTTCATTTCATCTCAACTAGACACAGCACAGCAAAAATTGGATATCCAGAGTGCATCAAACATGATTTAGAGCTTGTTTATGGAAAAGTGCTTATTTCTGCATTTCAATGTTGCAACTTGCTGAAAACTGTCCACGGTGTTCATTTCATCTCAACTAGACACAGCACAGCAAAAATTGGATATCCAGAGTGCATCAAACATGATTTAGAGCTTGTTTATGGAAAAGTGCTTATTTCTGCATTTCAATGTTGTAACTTGCTGAAAACAGTCTACAGTGTTTCATAACATCTCGAATAAACATAACAAAACATTTTTTATCCAGAGTGCTTCAAACATGATTTAGAGCTTGTTTATGGAAAAGTGCTTATTTCTGCATTTCAATGTTGCAACTTGCTGAAAACTGTCCACGGCGTTCATTTCATCTCAACTAGACACAGCACAGCAAAAATTGGATATCCAGAGTGCATCAAACATGATTTAGAGCTTGTTTATGGAAAAGTGCTTATTTCTGCATTTCAATGTTGTAACTTGCTGAAAACAGTCTACAGTGTTTTCATAACATCTCGAATAAACATAACAAAAACATTTTTTATCCAGAGTGCTTCAAACATGATTTAGAGCTTGTTTATGGAAAAGTGCTTATTTCTGCATTTCAATGTTGCAACTTGCTGAAAACTGTCCACGGTGTTCATTTCATCTCAACTAGACACAGCACAGCAAAAATTGGATATCCAGAGTGCATCAAACATGATTTAGAGCTTGTTTATGGAAAAGTGCTTATTTCTGCATTTCAATGTTGCAACTTGCTGAAAACTGTCCACGGTGTTCATTTCATCTCAATAGACACAGCACAGCAAAAATTTTTTATCCAGAGTGCTTCAAACATGATTTAGAGCTTGTTTATGGAAAAGTGCTTATTTCTGCATTTCAATGTTGCAACTTGCTGAAAACTGTCCACGGCGTTCATTTCATCTCAACTAGACACAGCACAGCAAAAATTGGATATCCAGAGTGCATCAAACATGATTTAGAGCTTGTTTATGGAAAAGTGCTTATTTCTGCATTTCAATGTTGTAACTTGCTGAAAACAGTCCACAGTGTTCATAACATCTCGAATAAACATAACAAAAACATTTTTTATCCAGAGTGCTTCAAACATGATTTAGAGCTTGTTTATGGAAAAGTGCTTATTTCTGCATTTCAATGTTGCAACTTGCTGAAAACTGTCCACGGTGTTCATTTCATCTCAATAGACACAGCACAGCAAAAATTGGATATCCAGAGTGCATCAAACATGATTTAGAGCTTGTTTATGGAAAAGTGCTTATTTCTGCATTTCAATGTTGCAACTTGCTGAAAACTGTCCACGGCGTTCATTTCATCTCAACTAGACACAGCACAGCAAAAATTGGATATCCAGAGTGCATCAAACATGATTTAGAGCTTGTTTATGGAAAAGTGCTTATTTCTGCATTTCAATGTTGTAACTTGCTGAAAACAGTCTACAGTGTTTTCATAACATCTCGAATAAACATAACAAAAACATTTTTTATCCAGAGTGCTTCAAACATGATTTAGAGCTTGTTTATGGAAAAGTGCTTATTTCTGCATTTCAATGTTGCAACTTGCTGAAAACTGTCCACGGTGTTCATTTCATCTCAACTAGACACAGCACAGCAAAAATTGGATATCCAGAGTGCATCAAACATGATTTAGAGCTTGTTTATGGAAAAGTGCTTATTTCTGCATTTCAATGTTGTAACTTGCTGAAAACAGTCTACAGTGTTTTCATAACATCTCGAATAAACATAACAAAAACATTTTTTATCCAGAGTGCTTCAAACATGATTTAGAGCTTGTTTATGGAAAAGTGCTTATTTCTGCATTTCAATGTTGCAACTTGCTGAAAACTGTCCACGGCGTTCATTTCATCTCAACTAGACACAGCACAGCAAAAATTGGATATCCAGAGTGCATCAAACATGATTTAGAGCTTGTTTATGGAAAAGTGCTTATTTCTGCATTTCAATGTTGTAACTTGCTGAAAACAGTCTACAGTGTTTTCATAACATCTCGAATAAACATAACAAAAACATTTTTTATCCAGAGTGCTTCAAACATGATTTAGAGCTTGTTTATGGAAAAGTGCTTATTTCTGCATTTCAATGTTGCAACTTGCTGAAAACTGTCCACGGTGTTCATTTCATCTCAACTAGACACAGCACAGCAAAAATTGGATATCCAGAGTGCATCAAACATGATTTAGAGCTTGTTTATGGAAAAGTGCTTATTTCTGCATTTCAATGTTGTAACTTGCTGAAAACAGTCTACAGTGTTTTCATAACATCTCGAATAAACATAACAAAACATTTTTTATCCAGAGTGCTTCAAACATGATTTAGAGCTTGTTTATGGAAAAGTGCTTATTTCTGCATTTCAATGTTGCAACTTGCTGAAAACTGTCCACGGTGTTCATTTCATCTCAACTAGACACAGCACAGCAAAAATTGGATATCCAGAGTGCATCAAACATGATTTAGAGCTTGTTTATGGAAAAGTGCTTATTTCTGCATTTCAATGTTGCAACTTGCTGAAAACTGTCCACGGCGTTCATTTCATCTCAACTAGACACAGCACAGCAAAAATTGGATATCCAGAGTGCATCAAACATGATTTAGAGCTTGTTTATGGAAAAGTGCTTATTTCTGCATTTCAATGTTGTAACTTGCTGAAAACAGTCTACAGTGTTTTCATAACATCTCGAATAAACATAACAAAAACATTTTTTATCCAGAGTGCTTCAAACATGATTTAGAGCTTGTTTATGGAAAAGTGCTTATTTCTGCATTTCAATGTTGCAACTTGCTGAAAACTGTCCACGGTGTTCATTTCATCTCAACTAGACACAGCACAGCAAAAATTGGATATCCAGAGTGCATCAAACATGATTTAGAGCTTGTTTATGGAAAAGTGCTTATTTCTGCATTTCAATGTTGTAACTTGCTGAAAACAGTCTACAGTGTTTTCATAACATCTCGAATAAACATAACAAAAACATTTTTTATCCAGAGTGCTTCAAACATGATTTAGAGCTTGTTTATGGAAAAGTGCTTATTTCTGCATTTCAATGTTGCAACTTGCTGAAAACTGTCCACGGTGTTCATTTCATCTCAACTAGACACAGCACAGCAAAAATTGGATATCCAGAGTGCATCAAACATGATTTAGAGCTTGTTTATGGAAAAGTGCTTATTTCTGCATTTCAATGTTGTAACTTGCTGAAAACAGTCTACAGTGTTTTCATAACATCTCGAATAAACATAACAAAAACATTTTTTATCCAGAGTGCTTCAAACATGATTTAGAGCTTGTTTATGGAAAAGTGCTTATTTCTGCATTTCAATGTTGCAACTTGCTGAAAACTGTCCACGGTGTTCATTTCATCTCAACTAGACACAGCACAGCAAAAATTGGATATCCAGAGTGCATCAAACATGATTTAGAGCTTGTTTATGGAAAAGTGCTTATTTCTGCATTTCAATGTTGTAACTTGCTGAAAACAGTCTACAGTGTTTTCATAACATCTCGAATAAACATAACAAAAACATTTTTTATCCAGAGTGCTTCAAACATGATTTAGAGCTTGTTTATGGAAAAGTGCTTATTTCTGCATTTCAATGTTGCAACTTGCTGAAAACTGTCCACGGTGTTCATTTCATCTCAACTAGACACAGCACAGCAAAAATTGGATATCCAGAGTGCATCAAACATGATTTAGAGCTTGTTTATGGAAAAGTGCTTATTTCTGCATTTCAATGTTGTAACTTGCTGAAAACAGTCTACAGTGTTTTCATAACATCTCGAATAAACAGCACAAAAAATTTTTTATCCAGAGTGCTTCAAACATGATTTAGAGCTTGTTTATGGAAAAGTGCTTATTTCTGCATTTCAATGTTGCAACTTGCTGAAAACTGTCCACGGTGTTCATTTCATCTCAACTAGACACAGCACAGCAAAAATTGGATATCCAGAGTGCATCAAACATGATTTAGAGCTTGTTTATGGAAAAGTGCTTATTTCTGCATTTCAATGTTGTAACTTGCTGAAAACAGTCTACAGTGTTTTCATAACATCTCGAATAAACATAACAAAAACATTTTTTATCCAGAGTGCTTCAAACATGATTTAGAGCTTGTTTATGGAAAAGTGCTTATTTCTGCATTTCAATGTTGCAACTTGCTGAAAACTGTCCACGGCGTTCATTTCATCTCAACTAGACACAGCACAGCAAAAATTGGATATCCAGAGTGCATCAAACATGATTTAGAGCTTGTTTATGGAAAAGTGCTTATTTCTGCATTTCAATGTTGTAACTTGCTGAAAACAGTCTACAGTGTTTTCATAACATCTCGAATAAACATAACAAAAACATTTTTTATCCAGAGTGCTTCAAACATGATTTAGAGCTTGTTTATGGAAAAGTGCTTATTTCTGCATTTCAATGTTGCAACTTGCTGAAAACTGTCCACGGTGTTCATTTCATCTCAACTAGACACAGCACAGCAAAAATTGGATATCCAGAGTGCATCAAACATGATTTAGAGCTTGTTTATGGAAAAGTGCTTATTTCTGCATTTCAATGTTGTAACTTGCTGAAAACAGTCTACAGTGTTTTCATAACATCTCGAATAAACATAACAAAAACATTTTTTATCCAGAGTGCTTCAAACATGATTTAGAGCTTGTTTATGGAAAAGTGCTTATTTCTGCATTTCAATGTTGCAACTTGCTGAAAACTGTCCACGGTGTTCATTTCATCTCAACTAGACACAGCACAGCAAAAATTGGATATCCAGAGTGCATCAAACATGATTTAGAGCTTGTTTATGGAAAAGTGCTTATTTCTGCATTTCAATGTTGTAACTTGCTGAAAACAGTCTACAGTGTTTTCATAACATCTCGAATAAACATAACAAAAACATTTTTTATCCAGAGTGCTTCAAACATGATTTAGAGCTTGTTTATGGAAAAGTGCTTATTTCTGCATTTCAATGTTGCAACTTGCTGAAAACTGTCCACGGTGTTCATTTCATCTCAACTAGACACAGCACAGCAAAAATTGGATATCCAGAGTGCATCAAACATGATTTAGAGCTTGTTTATGGAAAAGTGCTTATTTCTGCATTTCAATGTTGTAACTTGCTGAAAACAGTCCACAGTGTTTTCATAACATCTCGAATAACACAGCACAAAAAATTTTTTATCCAGAGTGCTTCAAACATGATTTAGAGCTTGTTTATGGAAAAGTGCTTATTTCTGCATTTCAATGTTGCAACTTGCTGAAAACTGTCCACGGCGTTCATTTCATCTCAACTAGACACAGCACAGCAAAAATTGGATATCCAGAGTGCATCAAACATGATTTAGAGCTTGTTTATGGAAAAGTGCTTATTTCTGCATTTCAATGTTGTAACTTGCTGAAAACAGTCTACAGTGTTTTCATAACATCTCGAATAAACATAACAAAACATTTTTTATCCAGAGTGCTTCAAACATGATTTAGAGCTTGTTTATGGAAAAGTGCTTATTTCTGCATTTCAATGTTGCAACTTGCTGAAAACTGTCCACGGTGTTCATTTCATCTCAACTAGACACAGCACAGCAAAAATTGGATATCCAGAGTGCATCAAACATGATTTAGAGCTTGTTTATGGAAAAGTGCTTATTTCTGCATTTCAATGTTGCAACTTGCTGAAAACTGTCCACGGTGTTCATTTCATCTCAACTAGACACAGCACAGCAAAAATTGGATATCCAGAGTGCATCAAACATGATTTAGAGCTTGTTTATGGAAAAGTGCTTATTTCTGCATTTCAATGTTGTAACTTGCTGAAAACAGTCTACAGTGTTTTCATAACATCTCGAATAAACATAACAAAACATTTTTTATCCAGAGTGCTTCAAACATGATTTAGAGCTTGTTTATGGAAAAGTGCTTATTTCTGCATTTCAATGTTGCAACTTGCTGAAAACTGTCCACGGTGTTCATTTCATCTCAACTAGACACAGCACAGCAAAAATTGGATATCCAGAGTGCATCAAACATGATTTAGAGCTTGTTTATGGAAAAGTGCTTATTTCTGCATTTCAATGTTGTAACTTGCTGAAAACAGTCTACAGTGTTTTCATAACATCTCGAATAAACATAACAAAAACATTTTTTATCCAGAGTGCTTCAAACATGATTTAGAGCTTGTTTATGGAAAAGTGCTTATTTCTGCATTTCAATGTTGCAACTTGCTGAAAACTGTCCACGGTGTTCATTTCATCTCAACTAGACACAGCACAGCAAAAATTGGATATCCAGAGTGCATCAAACATGATTTAGAGCTTGTTTATGGAAAAGTGCTTATTTCTGCATTTCAATGTTGTAACTTGCTGAAAACAGTCTACAGTGTTTTCATAACATCTCGAATAAACATAACAAAAACATTTTTTATCCAGAGTGCTTCAAACATGATTTAGAGCTTGTTTATGGAAAAGTGCTTATTTCTGCATTTCAATGTTGCAACTTGCTGAAAACTGTCCACGGTGTTCATTTCATCTCAACTAGACACAGCACAGCAAAAATTGGATATCCAGAGTGCATCAAACATGATTTAGAGCTTGTTTATGGAAAAGTGCTTATTTCTGCATTTCAATGTTGCAAAAATTTTTTTATGATTTAGAGCTTGTTTATGGAAAAGTGCTTATTTCTGCATTTCAATGTTGCAACTTGCTGAAAACTGTCCACGGTGTTCATTTCATCTCAACTAGACACAGCACAGCAAAAATTGGATATCCAGAGTGCATCAAACATGATTTAGAGCTTGTTTATGGAAAAGTGCTTATTTCTGCATTTCAATGTTGTAACTTGCTGAAAACAGTCTACAGTGTTTTCATAACATCTCGAATAAACATAACAAAAACATTTTTTATCCAGAGTGCTTCAAACATGATTTAGAGCTTGTTTATGGAAAAGTGCTTATTTCTGCATTTCAATGTTGCAACTTGCTGAAAACTGTCCACGGTGTTCATTTCATCTCAACTAGACACAGCACAGCAAAAATTGGATATCCAGAGTGCATCAAACATGATTTAGAGCTTGTTTATGGAAAAGTGCTTATTTCTGCATTTCAATGTTGTAACTTGCTGAAAACAGTCTACAGTGTTTTCATAACATCTCGAATAAACATAACAAAAAATTTTTTATCCAGAGTGCTTCAAACATGATTTAGAGCTTGTTTATGGAAAAGTGCTTATTTCTGCATTTCAATGTTGCAACTTGCTGAAAACTGTCCACGGTGTTCATTTCATCTCAACTAGACACAGCACAGCAAAAATTGGATATCCAGAGTGCATCAAACATGATTTAGAGCTTGTTTATGGAAAAGTGCTTATTTCTGCATTTCAATGTTGTAACTTGCTGAAAACAGTCTACAGTGTTTTCATAACATCTCGAATAAACATAACAAAAACATTTTTTATCCAGAGTGCTTCAAACATGATTTAGAGCTTGTTTATGGAAAAGTGCTTATTTCTGCATTTCAATGTTGCAACTTGCTGAAAACTGTCCACGGTGTTCATTTCATCTCAACTAGACACAGCACAGCAAAAATTGGATATCCAGAGTGCATCAAACATGATTTAGAGCTTGTTTATGGAAAAGTGCTTATTTCTGCATTTCAATGTTGCAACTTGCTGAAAACTGTCCACGGTGTTCATTTCATCTCAATAGACACAGCACAGCAAAAATTGGATATCCAGAGTGCATCAAACATGATTTAGAGCTTGTTTATGGAAAAGTGCTTATTTCTGCATTTCAATGTTGTAACTTGCTGAAAACTGTCCACAGTGTTTTCATAACATCTCGAATAAACATAACAAAAAATTTTTTATCCAGAGTGCTTCAAACATGATTTAGAGCTTGTTTATGGAAAAGTGCTTATTTCTGCATTTCAATGTTGCAACTTGCTGAAAACTGTCCACAGTGTTCATTAACATCTCGAATAGACACAGCAAGCAAAATTTTTTATCCAGAGTGCATCAAACATGATTTAGAGCTTGTTTATGGAAAAGTGCTTATTTCTGCATTTCAATGTTGCAACTTGCTGAAAACTGTCCACGGTGTTCATTTCATCTCAATAGACACAGCACAGCAAAAATTGGATATCCAGAGTGCATCAAACATGATTTAGAGCTTGTTTATGGAAAAGTGCTTATTTCTGCATTTCAATGTTGCAACTTGCTGAAAACTGTCCACGGTGTTCATTTCATCTCAACTAGACACAGCACAGCAAAAATTGGATATCCAGAGTGCATCAAACATGATTTAGAGCTTGTTTATGGAAAAGTGCTTATTTCTGCATTTCAATGTTGTAACTTGCTGAAAACAGTCTACAGTGTTTTCATAACATCTCGAATAAACATAACAAAAACATTTTTTATCCAGAGTGCTTCAAACATGATTTAGAGCTTGTTTATGGAAAAGTGCTTATTTCTGCATTTCAATGTTGCAACTTGCTGAAAACTGTCCACGGTGTTCATTTCATCTCAACTAGACACAGCACAGCAAAAATTGGATATCCAGAGTGCATCAAACATGATTTAGAGCTTGTTTATGGAAAAGTGCTTATTTCTGCATTTCAATGTTGTAACTTGCTGAAAACAGTCTACAGTGTTTTCATAACATCTCGAATAAACATAACAAAAACATTTTTTATCCAGAGTGCTTCAAACATGATTTAGAGCTTGTTTATGGAAAAGTGCTTATTTCTGCATTTCAATGTTGCAACTTGCTGAAAACTGTCCACGGTGTTCATTTCATCTCAACTAGACACAGCACAGCAAAAATTGGATATCCAGAGTGCATCAAACATGATTTAGAGCTTGTTTATGGAAAAGTGCTTATTTCTGCATTTCAATGTTGCAACTTGCTGAAAACTGTCCACGGTGTTCATTTCATCTCAACTAGACACACACAGCAAAAATTGGATATCCAGAGTGCATCAAACATGATTTAGAGCTTGTTTATGGAAAAGTGCTTATTTCTGCATTTCAATGTTGTAACTTGCTGAAAACAGTCTACAGTGTTTTCATAACATCTCGAATAAACATAACAAAAACATTTTTATCCAGAGTGCTTCAAACATGATTTAGAGCTTGTTTATGGAAAAGTGCTTATTTCTGCATTTCAATGTTGCAACTTGCTGAAAACTGTCCACGGTGTTCATTTCATCTCAACTAGACACAGCACAGCAAAAATTGGATATCCAGAGTGCATCAAACATGATTTAGAGCTTGTTTATGGAAAAGTGCTTATTTCTGCATTTCAATGTTGTAACTTGCTGAAAACAGTCTACAGTGTTTTCATAACATCTCGAATAAACATAACAAAAACATTTTTTATCCAGAGTGCTTCAAACATGATTTAGAGCTTGTTTATGGAAAAGTGCTTATTTCTGCATTTCAATGTTGCAACTTGCTGAAAACTGTCCACGGTGTTCATTTCATCTCAACTAGACACAGCACAGCAAAAATTGGATATCCAGAGTGCATCAAACATGATTTAGAGCTTGTTTATGGAAAAGTGCTTATTTCTGCATTTCAATGTTGTAACTTGCTGAAAACAGTCTACAGTGTTTCATTCATCTCGAATAAACATAACAAAAACATTTTTTATCCAGAGTGCTTCAAACATGATTTAGAGCTTGTTTATGGAAAAGTGCTTATTTCTGCATTTCAATGTTGCAACTTGCTGAAAACTGTCCACGGCGTTCATTTCATCTCAACTAGACACAGCACAGCAAAAATTGGATATCCAGAGTGCATCAAACATGATTTAGAGCTTGTTTATGGAAAAGTGCTTATTTCTGCATTTCAATGTTGTAACTTGCTGAAAACAGTCTACAGTGTTTTCATAACATCTCGAATAAACATAACAAAAACATTTTTTATCCAGAGTGCTTCAAACATGATTTAGAGCTTGTTTATGGAAAAGTGCTTATTTCTGCATTTCAATGTTGCAACTTGCTGAAAACTGTCCACGGTGTTCATTTCATCTCAACCTAGACACAGCACAGCAAAAATTGGATATCCAGAGTGCATCAAACATGATTTAGAGCTTGTTTATGGAAAAGTGCTTATTTCTGCATTTCAATGTTGTAACTTGCTGAAAACAGTCTACAGTGTTTTCATAACATCTCGAATAAACATAACAAAAAAATTTTTTATCCAGAGTGCTTCAAACATGATTTAGAGCTTGTTTATGGAAAAGTGCTTATTTCTGCATTTCAATGTTGCAACTTGCTGAAAACTGTCCACGGTGTTCATTTCATCTCAACTAGACACAGCACAGCAAAAATTGGATATCCAGAGTGCATCAAACATGATTTAGAGCTTGTTTATGGAAAAGTGCTTATTTCTGCATTTCAATGTTGTAACTTGCTGAAAACAGTCTACAGTGTTTTCATAACATCTCGAATAAACATAACAAAAACATTTTTTATCCAGAGTGCTTCAAACATGATTTAGAGCTTGTTTATGGAAAAGTGCTTATTTCTGCATTTCAATGTTGCAACTTGCTGAAAACTGTCCACGGTGTTCATTTCATCTCAACTAGACACAGCACAGCAAAAATTGGATATCCAGAGTGCATCAAACATGATTTAGAGCTTGTTTATGGAAAAGTGCTTATTTCTGCATTTCAATGTTGTAACTTGCTGAAAACAGTCTACAGTGTTTTCATAACATCTCGAATAAACATAACAAAAAATTTTTTATCCAGAGTGCTTCAAACATGATTTAGAGCTTGTTTATGGAAAAGTGCTTATTTCTGCATTTCAATGTTGCAACTTGCTGAAAACTGTCCACGGTGTTCATTTCATCTCCTAGACACAGCACAGCAAAAATTGGATATCCAGAGTGCATCAAACATGATTTAGAGCTTGTTTATGGAAAAGTGCTTATTTCTGCATTTCAATGTTGCAACTTGCTGAAAACTGTCCACGGTGTTCATTTCATCTCAATAGACACAGCACAGCAAAAATTGGATATCCAGAGTGCATCAAACATGATTTAGAGCTTGTTTATGGAAAAGTGCTTATTTCTGCATTTCAATGTTGCAACTTGCTGAAAACTGTCCACGTGTTTTCATTTCATCTCAATAGACACAGCACAGCAAAAATTTTTATCCAGAGTGCATCAAACATGATTTAGAGCTTGTTTATGGAAAAGTGCTTATTTCTGCATTTCAATGTTGCAACTTGCTGAAAACTGTCCACGGTGTTCATTTCATCTCAATAGACACAGCACAGCAAAAATTTTTTATCCAGAGTGCTTCAAACATGATTTAGAGCTTGTTTATGGAAAAGTGCTTATTTCTGCATTTCAATGTTGCAACTTGCTGAAAACTGTCCACGGTGTTCATTTCATCTCAACTAGACACAGCACAGCAAAAATTGGATATCCAGAGTGCATCAAACATGATTTAGAGCTTGTTTATGGAAAAGTGCTTATTTCTGCATTTCAATGTTGTAACTTGCTGAAAACAGTCTACAGTGTTTTCATAACATCTCGAATAAACATAACAAAAACATTTTTTATCCAGAGTGCTTCAAACATGATTTAGAGCTTGTTTATGGAAAAGTGCTTATTTCTGCATTTCAATGTTGCAACTTGCTGAAAACTGTCCACGGCGTTCATTTCATCTCAACTAGACACAGCACAGCAAAAATTGGATATCCAGAGTGCATCAAACATGATTTAGAGCTTGTTTATGGAAAAGTGCTTATTTCTGCATTTCAATGTTGTAACTTGCTGAAAACAGTCTACAGTGTTTTCATAACATCTCGAATAAACATAACAAAAACATTTTTATCCAGAGTGCTTCAAACATGATTTAGAGCTTGTTTATGGAAAAGTGCTTATTTCTGCATTTCAATGTTGCAACTTGCTGAAAACTGTCCACGGCGTTCATTTCATCTCAACTAGACACAGCACAGCAAAAATTGGATATCCAGAGTGCATCAAACATGATTTAGAGCTTGTTTATGGAAAAGTGCTTATTTCTGCATTTCAATGTTGTAACTTGCTGAAAACAGTCTACAGTGTTTTCATAACATCTCGAATAAACATAACAAAAACATTTTTTATCCAGAGTGCTTCAAACATGATTTAGAGCTTGTTTATGGAAAAGTGCTTATTTCTGCATTTCAATGTTGCAACTTGCTGAAAACTGTCCACGGTGTTCATTTCATCTCAACTAGACACAGCACAGCAAAAATTGGATATCCAGAGTGCATCAAACATGATTTAGAGCTTGTTTATGGAAAAGTGCTTATTTCTGCATTTCAATGTTGTAACTTGCTGAAAACAGTCTACAGTGTTTTCATAACATCTCGAATAAACATAACAAAAACATTTTTTATCCAGAGTGCTTCAAACATGATTTAGAGCTTGTTTATGGAAAAGTGCTTATTTCTGCATTTCAATGTTGCAACTTGCTGAAAACTGTCCACGGTGTTCATTTCATCTCAACTAGACACAGCACAGCAAAAATTGGATATCCAGAGTGCATCAAACATGATTTAGAGCTTGTTTATGGAAAAGTGCTTATTTCTGCATTTCAATGTTGTAACTTGCTGAAAACAGTCTACAGTGTTTTCATAACATCTCGAATAAACATAACAAAAACATTTTTTATCCAGAGTGCTTCAAACATGATTTAGAGCTTGTTTATGGAAAAGTGCTTATTTCTGCATTTCAATGTTGCAACTTGCTGAAAACTGTCCACGGTGTTCATTTCATCTCAACTAGACACAGCACAGCAAAAATTGGATATCCAGAGTGCATCAAACATGATTTAGAGCTTGTTTATGGAAAAGTGCTTATTTCTGCATTTCAATGTTGTAACTTGCTGAAAACAGTCTACAGTGTTTTCATAACATCTCGAATAAACATAACAAAAACATTTTTTATCCAGAGTGCTTCAAACATGATTTAGAGCTTGTTTATGGAAAAGTGCTTATTTCTGCATTTCAATGTTGCAACTTGCTGAAAACTGTCCACGGCGTTCATTTCATCTCAACTAGACACAGCACAGCAAAAATTGGATATCCAGAGTGCATCAAACATGATTTAGAGCTTGTTTATGGAAAAGTGCTTATTTCTGCATTTCAATGTTGTAACTTGCTGAAAACAGTCTACAGTGTTTTCATAACATCTCGAATAAACATAACAAAAACATTTTTTATCCAGAGTGCTTCAAACATGATTTAGAGCTTGTTTATGGAAAAGTGCTTATTTCTGCATTTCAATGTTGCAACTTGCTGAAAACTGTCCACGGTGTTCATTTCATCTCAAACTAGACACAGCACAGCAAAAATTGGATATCCAGAGTGCATCAAACATGATTTAGAGCTTGTTTATGGAAAAGTGCTTATTTCTGCATTTCAATGTTGTAACTTGCTGAAAACAGTCTACAGTGTTTTCATAACATCTCGAATAAACATAACAAAAACATTTTTTATCCAGAGTGCTTCAAACATGATTTAGAGCTTGTTTATGGAAAAGTGCTTATTTCTGCATTTCAATGTTGCAACTTGCTGAAAACTGTCCACGGCGTTCATTTCATCTCAACTAGACACAGCACAGCAAAAATTGGATATCCAGAGTGCATCAAACATGATTTAGAGCTTGTTTATGGAAAAGTGCTTATTTCTGCATTTCAATGTTGTAACTTGCTGAAAACAGTCTACAGTGTTTTCATAACATCTCGAATAAACATAACAAAAACATTTTTTATCCAGAGTGCTTCAAACATGATTTAGAGCTTGTTTATGGAAAAGTGCTTATTTCTGCATTTCAATGTTGCAACTTGCTGAAAACTGTCCACGGCGTTCATTTCATCTCAACTAGACACAGCACAGCAAAAATTGGATATCCAGAGTGCATCAAACATGATTTAGAGCTTGTTTATGGAAAAGTGCTTATTTCTGCATTTCAATGTTGTAACTTGCTGAAAACAGTCTACAGTGTTTTCATAACATCTCGAATAAACATAACAAAAACATTTTTTATCCAGAGTGCTTCAAACATGATTTAGAGCTTGTTTATGGAAAAGTGCTTATTTCTGCATTTCAATGTTGCAACTTGCTGAAAACTGTCCACGGCGTTCATTTCATCTCAACTAGACACAGCACAGCAAAAATTGGATATCCAGAGTGCATCAAACATGATTTAGAGCTTGTTTATGGAAAAGTGCTTATTTCTGCATTTCAATGTTGTAACTTGCTGAAAACAGTCTACAGTGTTTTCATAACATCTCGAATAAACATAACAAAAACATTTTTTATCCAGAGTGCTTCAAACATGATTTAGAGCTTGTTTATGGAAAAGTGCTTATTTCTGCATTTCAATGTTGCAACTTGCTGAAAACTGTCCACGGTGTTCATTTCATCTCAACTAGACACAGCACAGCAAAAATTGGATATCCAGAGTGCATCAAACATGATTTAGAGCTTGTTTATGGAAAAGTGCTTATTTCTGCATTTCAATGTTGTAACTTGCTGAAAACAGTCTACAGTGTTTTCATAACATCTCGAATAAACATAACAAAAACATTTTTTATCCAGAGTGCTTCAAACATGATTTAGAGCTTGTTTATGGAAAAGTGCTTATTTCTGCATTTCAATGTTGCAACTTGCTGAAAACTGTCCACGGCGTTCATTTCATCTCAACTAGACACAGCACAGCAAAAATTGGATATCCAGAGTGCATCAAACATGATTTAGAGCTTGTTTATGGAAAAGTGCTTATTTCTGCATTTCAATGTTGTAACTTGCTGAAAACAGTCTACAGTGTTTTCATAACATCTCGAATAAACATAACAAAAACATTTTTTATCCAGAGTGCTTCAAACATGATTTAGAGCTTGTTTATGGAAAAGTGCTTATTTCTGCATTTCAATGTTGCAACTTGCTGAAAACTGTCCACGGCGTTCATTTCATCTCAACTAGACACAGCACAGCAAAAATTGGATATCCAGAGTGCATCAAACATGATTTAGAGCTTGTTTATGGAAAAGTGCTTATTTCTGCATTTCAATGTTGTAACTTGCTGAAAACAGTCTACAGTGTTTTCATAACATCTCGAATAAACATAACAAAAACATTTTTTATCCAGAGTGCTTCAAACATGATTTAGAGCTTGTTTATGGAAAAGTGCTTATTTCTGCATTTCAATGTTGCAACTTGCTGAAAACTGTCCACGGTGTTCATTTCATCTCAACTAGACACAGCACAGCAAAAATTGGATATCCAGAGTGCATCAAACATGATTTAGAGCTTGTTTATGGAAAAGTGCTTATTTCTGCATTTCAATGTTGTAACTTGCTGAAAACAGTCTACAGTGTTTTCATAACATCTCGAATAAACATAACAAAAACATTTTTTATCCAGAGTGCTTCAAACATGATTTAGAGCTTGTTTATGGAAAAGTGCTTATTTCTGCATTTCAATGTTGCAACTTGCTGAAAACTGTCCACGGCGTTCATTTCATCTCAACTAGACACAGCACAGCAAAAATTGGATATCCAGAGTGCATCAAACATGATTTAGAGCTTGTTTATGGAAAAGTGCTTATTTCTGCATTTCAATGTTGTAACTTGCTGAAAACAGTCTACAGTGTTTTCATAACATCTCGAATAAACATAACAAAAACATTTTTTATCCAGAGTGCTTCAAACATGATTTAGAGCTTGTTTATGGAAAAGTGCTTATTTCTGCATTTCAATGTTGCAACTTGCTGAAAACTGTCCACGGCGTTCATTTCATCTCAACTAGACACAGCACAGCAAAAATTGGATATCCAGAGTGCATCAAACATGATTTAGAGCTTGTTTATGGAAAAGTGCTTATTTCTGCATTTCAATGTTGTAACTTGCTGAAAACAGTCTACAGTGTTTTCATAACATCTCGAATAAACATAACAAAAACATTTTTTATCCAGAGTGCTTCAAACATGATTTAGAGCTTGTTTATGGAAAAGTGCTTATTTCTGCATTTCAATGTTGCAACTTGCTGAAAACTGTCCACGGTGTTCATTTCATCTCAACTAGACACAGCACAGCAAAAATTGGATATCCAGAGTGCATCAAACATGATTTAGAGCTTGTTTATGGAAAAGTGCTTATTTCTGCATTTCAATGTTGTAACTTGCTGAAAACAGTCTACAGTGTTTTCATAACATCTCGAATAAACATAACAAAAACATTTTTTATCCAGAGTGCTTCAAACATGATTTAGAGCTTGTTTATGGAAAAGTGCTTATTTCTGCATTTCAATGTTGCAACTTGCTGAAAACTGTCCACGGCGTTCATTTCATCTCAACCTAGACACAGCACAGCAAAAATTGGATATCCAGAGTGCATCAAACATGATTTAGAGCTTGTTTATGGAAAAGTGCTTATTTCTGCATTTCAATGTTGTAACTTGCTGAAAACAGTCTACAGTGTTTTCATAACATCTCGAATAAACATAACAAAAACATTTTTTATCCAGAGTGCTTCAAACATGATTTAGAGCTTGTTTATGGAAAAGTGCTTATTTCTGCATTTCAATGTTGCAACTTGCTGAAAACTGTCCACGGTGTTCATTTCATCTCAACCTAGACACAGCACAGCAAAAATTGGATATCCAGAGTGCATCAAACATGATTTAGAGCTTGTTTATGGAAAAGTGCTTATTTCTGCATTTCAATGTTGTAACTTGCTGAAAACAGTCTACAGTGTTTTCATAACATCTCGAATAAACATAACAAAAACATTTTTTATCCAGAGTGCTTCAAACATGATTTAGAGCTTGTTTATGGAAAAGTGCTTATTTCTGCATTTCAATGTTGCAACTTGCTGAAAACTGTCCACGGCGTTCATTTCATCTCAACTAGACACAGCACAGCAAAAATTGGATATCCAGAGTGCATCAAACATGATTTAGAGCTTGTTTATGGAAAAGTGCTTATTTCTGCATTTCAATGTTGTAACTTGCTGAAAACAGTCTACAGTGTTTTCATAACATCTCGAATAAACATAACAAAAACATTTTTTATCCAGAGTGCTTCAAACATGATTTAGAGCTTGTTTATGGAAAAGTGCTTATTTCTGCATTTCAATGTTGCAACTTGCTGAAAACTGTCCACGGCGTTCATTTCATCTCAACTAGACACAGCACAGCAAAAATTGGATATCCAGAGTGCATCAAACATGATTTAGAGCTTGTTTATGGAAAAGTGCTTATTTCTGCATTTCAATGTTGTAACTTGCTGAAAACAGTCTACAGTGTTTTCATAACATCTCGAATAAACATAACAAAAACATTTTTTATCCAGAGTGCTTCAAACATGATTTAGAGCTTGTTTATGGAAAAGTGCTTATTTCTGCATTTCAATGTTGCAACTTGCTGAAAACTGTCCACGGCGTTCATTTCATCTCAACTAGACACAGCACAGCAAAAATTGGATATCCAGAGTGCATCAAACATGATTTAGAGCTTGTTTATGGAAAAGTGCTTATTTCTGCATTTCAATGTTGTAACTTGCTGAAAACAGTCTACAGTGTTTTCATAACATCTCGAATAAACATAACAAAAACATTTTTTATCCAGAGTGCTTCAAACATGATTTAGAGCTTGTTTATGGAAAAGTGCTTATTTCTGCATTTCAATGTTGCAACTTGCTGAAAACTGTCCACGGTGTTCATTTCATCTCAACTAGACACAGCACAGCAAAAATTGGATATCCAGAGTGCATCAAACATGATTTAGAGCTTGTTTATGGAAAAGTGCTTATTTCTGCATTTCAATGTTGTAACTTGCTGAAAACAGTCTACAGTGTTTTCTAACATCTCGAATAAACATAACAGTTTTTATCCAGAGTCATGATTTAGAGCTTGTTTATGGAAAAGTGCTTATTTCTGCATTTCAATGTTGCAACTTGCTGAAAACTGTCCACAATCACAGAGTGCATCAAACATGATTTAGAGCTTGTTTATGGAAAAGTGCTTATTTCTGCATTTCAATGTTGTAACTTGCTGAAAACAGTCTACAGTGTTTTCATAACATCTCGAATAAACATAACAAAAACATTTTTTATCCAGAGTGCTTCAAACATGATTTAGAGCTTGTTTATGGAAAAGTGCTTATTTCTGCATTTCAATGTTGCAACTTGCTGAAAACTGTCCACGGTGTTCATTTCATCTCAACTAGACACAGCACAGCAAAAATTGGATATCCAGAGTGCATCAAACATGATTTAGAGCTTGTTTATGGAAAAGTGCTTATTTCTGCATTTCAATGTTGTAACTTGCTGAAAACAGTCTACAGTGTTTTCATAACATCTCGAATAAACATAACAAAAACATTTTTTATCCAGAGTGCTTCAAACATGATTTAGAGCTTGTTTATGGAAAAGTGCTTATTTCTGCATTTCAATGTTGCAACTTGCTGAAAACTGTCCACGGCGTTCATTTCATCTCAACTAGACACAGCACAGCAAAAATTGGATATCCAGAGTGCATCAAACATGATTTAGAGCTTGTTTATGGAAAAGTGCTTATTTCTGCATTTCAATGTTGTAACTTGCTGAAAACAGTCTACAGTGTTTTCATAACATCTCGAATAAACATAACAAAAACATTTTTTATCCAGAGTGCTTCAAACATGATTTAGAGCTTGTTTATGGAAAAGTGCTTATTTCTGCATTTCAATGTTGCAACTTGCTGAAAACTGTCCACGGTGTTCATTTCATCTCAACCTAGACACAGCACAGCAAAAATTGGATATCCAGAGTGCATCAAACATGATTTAGAGCTTGTTTATGGAAAAGTGCTTATTTCTGCATTTCAATGTTGTAACTTGCTGAAAACAGTCTACAGTGTTTTCATAACATCTCGAATAAACATAACAAAAACATTTTTTATCCAGAGTGCTTCAAACATGATTTAGAGCTTGTTTATGGAAAAGTGCTTATTTCTGCATTTCAATGTTGCAACTTGCTGAAAACTGTCCACGGTGTTCATTTCATCTCAACTAGACACAGCACAGCAAAAATTGGATATCCAGAGTGCATCAAACATGATTTAGAGCTTGTTTATGGAAAAGTGCTTATTTCTGCATTTCAATGTTGTAACTTGCTGAAAACAGTCTACAGTGTTTTCATAACATCTCGAATAAACATAACAAAAACATTTTTTATCCAGAGTGCTTCAAACATGATTTAGAGCTTGTTTATGGAAAAGTGCTTATTTCTGCATTTCAATGTTGCAACTTGCTGAAAACTGTCCACGGCGTTCATTTCATCTCAACTAGACACAGCACAGCAAAAATTGGATATCCAGAGTGCATCAAACATGATTTAGAGCTTGTTTATGGAAAAGTGCTTATTTCTGCATTTCAATGTTGTAACTTGCTGAAAACAGTCTACAGTGTTTTCATAACATCTCGAATAAACATAACAAAAACATTTTTTATCCAGAGTGCTTCAAACATGATTTAGAGCTTGTTTATGGAAAAGTGCTTATTTCTGCATTTCAATGTTGCAACTTGCTGAAAACTGTCCACGGCGTTCATTTCATCTCAACTAGACACAGCACAGCAAAAATTGGATATCCAGAGTGCATCAAACATGATTTAGAGCTTGTTTATGGAAAAGTGCTTATTTCTGCATTTCAATGTTGTAACTTGCTGAAAACAGTCTACAGTGTTTTCATAACATCTCGAATAAACATAACAAAAACATTTTTTATCCAGAGTGCTTCAAACATGATTTAGAGCTTGTTTATGGAAAAGTGCTTATTTCTGCATTTCAATGTTGCAACTTGCTGAAAACTGTCCACGGCGTTCATTTCATCTCAACCTAGACACAGCACAGCAAAAATTGGATATCCAGAGTGCATCAAACATGATTTAGAGCTTGTTTATGGAAAAGTGCTTATTTCTGCATTTCAATGTTGTAACTTGCTGAAAACAGTCTACAGTGTTTTCATAACATCTCGAATAAACATAACAAAAACATTTTTTATCCAGAGTGCTTCAAACATGATTTAGAGCTTGTTTATGGAAAAGTGCTTATTTCTGCATTTCAATGTTGCAACTTGCTGAAAACTGTCCACGGTGTTCATTTCATCTCAACCTAGACACAGCACAGCAAAAATTGGATATCCAGAGTGCATCAAACATGATTTAGAGCTTGTTTATGGAAAAGTGCTTATTTCTGCATTTCAATGTTGTAACTTGCTGAAAACAGTCTACAGTGTTTTCATAACATCTCGAATAAACATAACAAAAACATTTTTTATCCAGAGTGCTTCAAACATGATTTAGAGCTTGTTTATGGAAAAGTGCTTATTTCTGCATTTCAATGTTGCAACTTGCTGAAAACTGTCCACGGCGTTCATTTCATCTCAACTAGACACAGCACAGCAAAAATTGGATATCCAGAGTGCATCAAACATGATTTAGAGCTTGTTTATGGAAAAGTGCTTATTTCTGCATTTCAATGTTGTAACTTGCTGAAAACAGTCTACAGTGTTTTCATAACATCTCGAATAAACATAACAAAAACATTTTTTATCCAGAGTGCTTCAAACATGATTTAGAGCTTGTTTATGGAAAAGTGCTTATTTCTGCATTTCAATGTTGCAACTTGCTGAAAACTGTCCACGGCGTTCATTTCATCTCAACTAGACACAGCACAGCAAAAATTGGATATCCAGAGTGCATCAAACATGATTTAGAGCTTGTTTATGGAAAAGTGCTTATTTCTGCATTTCAATGTTGTAACTTGCTGAAAACAGTCTACAGTGTTTTCATAACATCTCGAATAAACATAACAAAAACATTTTTTATCCAGAGTGCTTCAAACATGATTTAGAGCTTGTTTATGGAAAAGTGCTTATTTCTGCATTTCAATGTTGCAACTTGCTGAAAACTGTCCACGGTGTTCATTTCATCTCAACCTAGACACAGCACAGCAAAAATTGGATATCCAGAGTGCATCAAACATGATTTAGAGCTTGTTTATGGAAAAGTGCTTATTTCTGCATTTCAATGTTGTAACTTGCTGAAAACAGTCTACAGTGTTTTCATAACATCTCGAATAAACATAACAAAAACATTTTTTATCCAGAGTGCTTCAAACATGATTTAGAGCTTGTTTATGGAAAAGTGCTTATTTCTGCATTTCAATGTTGCAACTTGCTGAAAACTGTCCACGGCGTTCATTTCATCTCAACCTAGACACAGCACAGCAAAAATTGGATATCCAGAGTGCATCAAACATGATTTAGAGCTTGTTTATGGAAAAGTGCTTATTTCTGCATTTCAATGTTGTAACTTGCTGAAAACAGTCTACAGTGTTTTCATAACATCTCGAATAAACATAACAAAAACATTTTTTATCCAGAGTGCTTCAAACATGATTTAGAGCTTGTTTATGGAAAAGTGCTTATTTCTGCATTTCAATGTTGCAACTTGCTGAAAACTGTCCACGGCGTTCATTTCATCTCAACTAGACACAGCACAGCAAAAATTGGATATCCAGAGTGCATCAAACATGATTTAGAGCTTGTTTATGGAAAAGTGCTTATTTCTGCATTTCAATGTTGTAACTTGCTGAAAACAGTCTACAGTGTTTTCATAACATCTCGAATAAACATAACAAAAACATTTTTTATCCAGAGTGCTTCAAACATGATTTAGAGCTTGTTTATGGAAAAGTGCTTATTTCTGCATTTCAATGTTGCAACTTGCTGAAAACTGTCCACGGCGTTCATTTCATCTCAACCTAGACACAGCACAGCAAAAATTGGATATCCAGAGTGCATCAAACATGATTTAGAGCTTGTTTATGGAAAAGTGCTTATTTCTGCATTTCAATGTTGTAACTTGCTGAAAACAGTCTACAGTGTTTTCATAACATCTCGAATAAACATAACAAAAACATTTTTTATCCAGAGTGCTTCAAACATGATTTAGAGCTTGTTTATGGAAAAGTGCTTATTTCTGCATTTCAATGTTGCAACTTGCTGAAAACTGTCCACGGTGTTCATTTCATCTCAACCTAGACACAGCACAGCAAAAATTGGATATCCAGAGTGCATCAAACATGATTTAGAGCTTGTTTATGGAAAAGTGCTTATTTCTGCATTTCAATGTTGTAACTTGCTGAAAACAGTCTACAGTGTTTTCATAACATCTCGAATAAACATAACAAAAACATTTTTTATCCAGAGTGCTTCAAACATGATTTAGAGCTTGTTTATGGAAAAGTGCTTATTTCTGCATTTCAATGTTGCAACTTGCTGAAAACTGTCCACGGCGTTCATTTCATCTCAACCTAGACACAGCACAGCAAAAATTGGATATCCAGAGTGCATCAAACATGATTTAGAGCTTGTTTATGGAAAAGTGCTTATTTCTGCATTTCAATGTTGTAACTTGCTGAAAACAGTCTACAGTGTTTTCATAACATCTCGAATAAACATAACAAAAACATTTTTTATCCAGAGTGCTTCAAACATGATTTAGAGCTTGTTTATGGAAAAGTGCTTATTTCTGCATTTCAATGTTGCAACTTGCTGAAAACTGTCCACGGTGTTCATTTCATCTCAACTAGACACAGCACAGCAAAAATTGGATATCCAGAGTGCATCAAACATGATTTAGAGCTTGTTTATGGAAAAGTGCTTATTTCTGCATTTCAATGTTGTAACTTGCTGAAAACAGTCTACAGTGTTTTCATAACATCTCGAATAAACATAACAAAAACATTTTTATCCAGAGTGCTTCAAACATGATTTAGAGCTTGTTTATGGAAAAGTGCTTATTTCTGCATTTCAATGTTGCAACTTGCTGAAAACTGTCCACGGCGTTCATTTCATCTCAACTAGACACAGCACAGCAAAAATTGGATATCCAGAGTGCATCAAACATGATTTAGAGCTTGTTTATGGAAAAGTGCTTATTTCTGCATTTCAATGTTGTAACTTGCTGAAAACAGTCTACAGTGTTTTCATAACATCTCGAATAAACATAACAAAAACATTTTTTATCCAGAGTGCTTCAAACATGATTTAGAGCTTGTTTATGGAAAAGTGCTTATTTCTGCATTTCAATGTTGCAACTTGCTGAAAACTGTCCACGGCGTTCATTTCATCTCAACTAGACACAGCACAGCAAAAATTGGATATCCAGAGTGCATCAAACATGATTTAGAGCTTGTTTATGGAAAAGTGCTTATTTCTGCATTTCAATGTTGTAACTTGCTGAAAACAGTCTACAGTGTTTTCATAACATCTCGAATAAACATAACAAAAACATTTTTTATCCAGAGTGCTTCAAACATGATTTAGAGCTTGTTTATGGAAAAGTGCTTATTTCTGCATTTCAATGTTGCAACTTGCTGAAAACTGTCCACGGCGTTCATTTCATCTCAACCTAGACACAGCACAGCAAAAATTGGATATCCAGAGTGCATCAAACATGATTTAGAGCTTGTTTATGGAAAAGTGCTTATTTCTGCATTTCAATGTTGTAACTTGCTGAAAACAGTCTACAGTGTTTTCATAACATCTCGAATAAACATAACAAAAACATTTTTTATCCAGAGTGCTTCAAACATGATTTAGAGCTTGTTTATGGAAAAGTGCTTATTTCTGCATTTCAATGTTGCAACTTGCTGAAAACTGTCCACGGCGTTCATTTCATCTCAACTAGACACAGCACAGCAAAAATTGGATATCCAGAGTGCATCAAACATGATTTAGAGCTTGTTTATGGAAAAGTGCTTATTTCTGCATTTCAATGTTGTAACTTGCTGAAAACAGTCTACAGTGTTTTCATAACATCTCGAATAAACATAACAAAAACATTTTTTATCCAGAGTGCTTCAAACATGATTTAGAGCTTGTTTATGGAAAAGTGCTTATTTCTGCATTTCAATGTTGCAACTTGCTGAAAACTGTCCACGGCGTTCATTTCATCTCAACTAGACACAGCACAGCAAAAATTGGATATCCAGAGTGCATCAAACATGATTTAGAGCTTGTTTATGGAAAAGTGCTTATTTCTGCATTTCAATGTTGTAACTTGCTGAAAACAGTCTACAGTGTTTTCATAACATCTCGAATAAACATAACAAAAACATTTTTTATCCAGAGTGCTTCAAACATGATTTAGAGCTTGTTTATGGAAAAGTGCTTATTTCTGCATTTCAATGTTGCAACTTGCTGAAAACTGTCCACGGCGTTCATTTCATCTCAACTAGACACAGCACAGCAAAAATTGGATATCCAGAGTGCATCAAACATGATTTAGAGCTTGTTTATGGAAAAGTGCTTATTTCTGCATTTCAATGTTGTAACTTGCTGAAAACAGTCTACAGTGTTTTCATAACATCTCGAATAAACATAACAAAAACATTTTTTATCCAGAGTGCTTCAAACATGATTTAGAGCTTGTTTATGGAAAAGTGCTTATTTCTGCATTTCAATGTTGCAACTTGCTGAAAACTGTCCACGGCGTTCATTTCATCTCAACCTAGACACAGCACAGCAAAAATTGGATATCCAGAGTGCATCAAACATGATTTAGAGCTTGTTTATGGAAAAGTGCTTATTTCTGCATTTCAATGTTGTAACTTGCTGAAAACAGTCTACAGTGTTTTCATAACATCTCGAATAAACATAACAAAAACATTTTTTATCCAGAGTGCTTCAAACATGATTTAGAGCTTGTTTATGGAAAAGTGCTTATTTCTGCATTTCAATGTTGCAACTTGCTGAAAACTGTCCACGGCGTTCATTTCATCTCAACCTAGACACAGCACAGCAAAAATTGGATATCCAGAGTGCATCAAACATGATTTAGAGCTTGTTTATGGAAAAGTGCTTATTTCTGCATTTCAATGTTGTAACTTGCTGAAAACAGTCTACAGTGTTTTCATAACATCTCGAATAAACATAACAAAAACATTTTTTATCCAGAGTGCTTCAAACATGATTTAGAGCTTGTTTATGGAAAAGTGCTTATTTCTGCATTTCAATGTTGCAACTTGCTGAAAACTGTCCACGGCGTTCATTTCATCTCAACCTAGACACAGCACAGCAAAAATTGGATATCCAGAGTGCATCAAACATGATTTAGAGCTTGTTTATGGAAAAGTGCTTATTTCTGCATTTCAATGTTGTAACTTGCTGAAAACAGTCTACAGTGTTTTCATAACATCTCGAATAAACATAACAAAAACATTTTTTATCCAGAGTGCTTCAAACATGATTTAGAGCTTGTTTATGGAAAAGTGCTTATTTCTGCATTTCAATGTTGCAACTTGCTGAAAACTGTCCACGGCGTTCATTTCATCTCAACCTAGACACAGCACAGCAAAAATTGGATATCCAGAGTGCATCAAACATGATTTAGAGCTTGTTTATGGAAAAGTGCTTATTTCTGCATTTCAATGTTGTAACTTGCTGAAAACAGTCTACAGTGTTTTCATAACATCTCGAATAAACATAACAAAAACATTTTTTATCCAGAGTGCTTCAAACATGATTTAGAGCTTGTTTATGGAAAAGTGCTTATTTCTGCATTTCAATGTTGCAACTTGCTGAAAACTGTCCACGGCGTTCATTTCATCTCAACCTAGACACAGCACAGCAAAAATTGGATATCCAGAGTGCATCAAACATGATTTAGAGCTTGTTTATGGAAAAGTGCTTATTTCTGCATTTCAATGTTGTAACTTGCTGAAAACAGTCTACAGTGTTTTCATAACATCTCGAATAAACATAACAAAAATTTTTTATCCAGAGTGCTTCAAACATGATTTAGAGCTTGTTTATGGAAAAGTGCTTATTTCTGCATTTCAATGTTGCAACTTGCTGAAAACTGTCCACGGTGTTCATTTCATCTCAACCTAGACACAGCACAGCAAAAATTGGATATCCAGAGTGCATCAAACATGATTTAGAGCTTGTTTATGGAAAAGTGCTTATTTCTGCATTTCAATGTTGTAACTTGCTGAAAACAGTCTACAGTGTTTTCATAACATCTCGAATAAACATAACAAAAACATTTTTTATCCAGAGTGCTTCAAACATGATTTAGAGCTTGTTTATGGAAAAGTGCTTATTTCTGCATTTCAATGTTGCAACTTGCTGAAAACTGTCCACGGCGTTCATTTCATCTCAACCTAGACACAGCACAGCAAAAATTGGATATCCAGAGTGCATCAAACATGATTTAGAGCTTGTTTATGGAAAAGTGCTTATTTCTGCATTTCAATGTTGTAACTTGCTGAAAACAGTCTACAGTGTTTTCATAACATCTCGAATAAACATAACAAAACATTTTTTATCCAGAGTGCTTCAAACATGATTTAGAGCTTGTTTATGGAAAAGTGCTTATTTCTGCATTTCAATGTTGCAACTTGCTGAAAACTGTCCACGGCGTTCATTTCATCTCACCTAGACACAGCACAGCAAAAATTGGATATCCAGAGTGCATCAAACATGATTTAGAGCTTGTTTATGGAAAAGTGCTTATTTCTGCATTTCAATGTTGTAACTTGCTGAAAACAGTCTACAGTGTTTCATAACATCTCGAATAAACATAACAAAAACATTTTTTATCCAGAGTGCTTCAAACATGATTTAGAGCTTGGTATGGAAAAGTGCTTATTTTTGCATTTCAATGTTTCAACTTGCTGAAAACTGTCCACGGCGTTCATTTCATCTCAACCTAGACACAGCACAGCAAAAATTGGATATCCAGAGTGCATCAAACATGATTTAGAGCTTGTTTATGGAAAAGTGCTTATTTCTGCATTTCAATGTTGTAACTTGCTGAAAACCAT